>NC_047505.1:26635587-26823087 GCF_902827115.2 Pseudochaenichthys georgianus | reverse complement strand
GTAGCACAACTCAAAACTGGTGAACATCATATTGAAAGTGGCCTTGAAGAGAAAGTTTCTCAGTCATTTGTGGCCTGATTTATATAGAGGGCCTAAAACTTAATTTATAAACTTTGGGTTTATATTTTATCATGCTGTGTTTTGTATGTTGGAAAACCACAACTTATTAATATGTATGATCATTTGAAAATCTGAAAAGCCAGACTGCTTAAACCACAAGATAATGAGTAAATATCAAAAAACAGATTATGGCAATGATTGAACAGATTTCAGCTGAAGCCGGAGCTCATTAAGCCAACCCACCTGCATTTCAAAACTTATTTCTGTAGCACTGTATATGCATGACTGTTCTAGTTTTTCTGTTATTTGCCTTAACCCACTTAGTCATATGCCTACATTACTGATACAAATGTATTCAAAATGTCAGTGTGTAAATATTTTTGACAAAGCACTACCTTTAAGAAATTAGGTTTAAGTTAGATTTATTCAGTCCTGTTTTTATCTCAAATCTTATTTTGTGCAGTCAGATTTGTTTATCCCACATTAGACCATTTGCACACTCCTTTAGAAGATGTTTCTGAGAACTGAATTGTGTCTGTGAAGACTGTGCTCAATCCCAAAATGTGTGACATGTGTGTGCAGCATATCCTGCAATAATCTAGCTGTTTAATTTATTTATACAAATCCTCATGTAAATCCTTTTACTAAATGTTCTGGTGTGAGATCCAGCTCTCTCTGTGTGTCTCGACCAAATTACAGCAAAATCAACCTGCAGGGATGAGGGTGTGTGTGTGTGTGTGTGTGTGTGTGTGTGTGTGTGTGTGTGTGTGTGTGTGTGTGTGTGTGTGTGTGTGTGTGTGTGTGTGTGTGTGTGTGTGTGTGTGTGTGTGTGCGCACTGCACACATTAATGTAACCAAAGTAAGACTGGCAAAAATATGTATTTGGCCATCAAATAACATACACTGAACAAAAACTATAAACGCAACACTTTTGTTTTTGCTCCCATTTTTCATGAGATGAACTCAAAGATCTAAAACATTTTCTATATACACAAAATCACCATTTCTCTCAAATATTGTTCTGTGATAGTGAGCACTTCTCCTTTGCCGAGATAATCCATCCCACCTCACAGGTGTGGCATATCAAGATGCTGATTAGACAGCATGATTATTGCACAGGTGTGCCTTAGGCTGGCCACAATAAAAGGCCACTCTGAAACATGCATTTTTGCTTTATTGGGGGGGTCCGAAAACCAGTCAGTATCTGGTGTGAGGGGTAGGGGTAGGGTTAGGGTTAGGGTAATGTTGTGAATCGAGTGGCCTGTGTTCGTCGTCCATAACATACGCCTGCCCATACCATAACCCCACCACCACCATGGGCCACTCGATTAGTTGAGAGTGGATCTCTATATGGGTGCACAAACTGTAGACTTAACATCACTAACTCCTGAGCCACTGAAACACTGGATGTTTCTTCAAGTCATCTGGAAGTGCTAATCTGTGACTTCTCTCACTTTGTAGTTCACATGACAAAAAATAAATGGAGTTCATTCAGTTTATGTCATTATATACCGTAAATGAAAAGTGAAAGGGTCATGCACAGCTGGTGGCTAATATTAGGTCATTTACATAATATATTACTATATATTGTTATTTTTTGTATCTGTCTTCATTAGTATATTCAGACAAAAGTGTACTTATAAAGACAGATACAACAACTTTGAAAAAAAGTCTACTTTTTTTCTCTTCAGCTACTGTAGCTATCTAAGTATGATTTTGATTGCACTTGCAAATGAGTCATTTTAACATTGCTTGTACTACAGTAAGTAAAGCATTTGAGTAATTATTTCATCCCTGGGTATCACTAAAGCCTGCCTGCATCTTCTTCAAATAGAAGTCATACCACTAGATACAATCAGACTAACAAGCTCCCCTCGGCAGCATAGTCCACTGTCTTTACATGGATGACCTGAGCGGCTGCATGATTAGCTTATAGAGCATGCAGTTGGATGAGCAGGGGACAAGATGTCGCCAAATCCGATGTGCAGCGGTGATTATTACGGCCCTTTCTCAAGTCTAAGTGCATGTAGGAGGGCATGAATGTTATCTGCACGTGTGTGTTCATGTGACGGGAGACAATGTATGTACCATACAAAGCTAGGGGCTTTCGTTTGAACAAAAAGAGTACACCGCCATTCGAATACACGTCACATGAACACGCCCCACTGTCTGCAGGGGGCAGGCCAGCCTGGGCCAACCTTAGCCCCTGCACTCCAACACCAGATGTAGGTCGCCCAGTGCTGCAGGGGCTGGGGGATGCAGTGTCTCTGTGTGTGTGTGTGTGTGTGTGTGTGTGTGTGTGTGTGTGTGTGTGTGTGTGTGTGTGTGTGTGTGTGTGTGTGTGTGTGTGTGTGTGTGTGTGTGTGTGTGTGTGTGTGTGTGTGTGTTTGTGGGGTTTTGTACGCACACGTGTATGTCTGTATGCACTTACAAAGCAGGGGGGGGGAAGAGTGATGATTGTAGTGGATGAGTTCATCATCAAGGACATGGCCCCCAGCACACTGTCTCCATTGCTGTCACATTGCATCGTCACAAACAGGCCTCATGAAGCCTGACAGCCCGGCAGACCGGAGCGAGGGACTCACTGTGGCTCTGTCCATTGTTTCCCTTCTATTCCACTCTCCAAGTCTCACTCTGCATTAACAGCTTTTTCATTAAAATGCAATAGGCTTTAAAATAATTCTGCAAAGGGAGAGAGAAGGATGAAGAACAAAATAACATTATGTTTTTTCATTGGCAAGCTTTGGCAAGTTTATTTTTGAATTCTTCAACCAGAGGGATTTAAATTGGTTTGTTATATATACAACAAAAACACAAGTCTGAGGAAGGTGTAAGTTATCAGAGGAAGAAAAACAGGTCTCAAATAAAACCCAACTAAAGACATGCATTGTAGTGCTGATTTTGTTTTCAGCATTAATTATTATTAATATTTTTTACTAAGTTTCAAATCCAAATGATCTTTTAAAGAGATGAGTGCAATGAATGAGTAAAAGATACTTAATGCTCAGTGGGACTCAAAGGAACAGATTAACAGGTTGACCCCTGGATTAGTCTCAGTAGTCGAGAGAAGCTTGGGGATGAGCTCATGGATTTCAGGAAGATGCCAGTGTATTTCAAGAATAGTCATTTGTAAGCGTAATATTAGCTGTGAAGCTAATTTTCTCCTGTGAGAGTCTACAGACGTGATTGTAAAGTTGCACTGATGATGCCAACAGGTGTAATATTTGTCTATGAACTCATTTGGCATGTAATTATGCAAACATTGGCTAGTAAGCACAAAACATGAAGTAAAGCTGAGGCTGATGGGAACGGTGCAAGTTTTGAAAATACTTGGACATAAAACTAATTGAAAATTTGAAAAGTTTGACTTGAAGAATAGCAAGTTGAAAAGTTGATGGATCAACTCATCGTGTAGTAGGGACGACTAAAATGTCTATTGCCTATCCACTGAAAAAGTATCAAGACATGCCTCTCAAAACCCCAAAAATGAACCTCATGGTGACGCTTAAGGTAGTGCCTATGGGAGTAAGTGAGCTTAACCCCCCTTGGAAAAATGGATGCACAAAATGTCTTTGTCTCTTTGCAGCAAATCCCTGCTCTGTAAAGATACAGAGCTCGTGGGTGAAGTTTCTCTAATCTGAACTGATTACAGTGGTGATGGCAGCCTTCCTCGTTGTGTGGCAGTTTCAGCACATCCCCCACACTCTCCCCTAACCTCCCCCTCCTTCCTCACAGCTGATTGCACTGCTGAAGTCCAAATGAACTGTTAACCCAGTCTTCACCACGGCCACAAATAGAAACCACAGAATGGCACTTAGGCAGCGAGGAAACAATGCAGAGCTTGTGTTGTGGACCAATAAGTCCAAAAGTCCCCATTTGATGCCTAATTGAGATCTTCTATGAAAGTACTGAGATACACGAGCACTGACATCTTTAGGCAATGAGCTATGCCATAGCCAATGATGCATGTAGCAATAATGTATAAATTATGACCATAAATATTTCAGTTGCTTTTCAGAGTGTGAACTATTGGTCTTGGGTATTCTGCTGAGCCATTTACTCTAAATGCTGCTTTCCCTCCGTACAGTAGAGTTGTTCAGCCCATTTAATTTCATATGCCACCCATTAGACTAAAGGCAGAGACAATGTGGCCTCAGTAAATTATCAATTTCTGTGCCCGTCGTGAGATTATTTCAAACAATACGTTTGTATAGTTACATATTTTGGTGATGGAAACAAAAAATTGTTTAAGATAAGCTTTTATTTGAGCAAATTCAATATATTCTGTGCTACTCATCTAATTACATCACTTCAACATGGAATTTTCTATGATGGCCTTGATCCCAAAACTCTACAAACTTTAAAAATCTGTGTACTTCTTTAGCATTCACTCAAAGGAATCAAAATGTATCTCGAGGATGGAGATTGTTGTGTCACCCAAGCCTAAATCAGGAGCATAATATGATTAAATTAACCCCCCCTTAATACGGTGAGTAAAACACTGATATTGTTCAGCTTTATGTAGTGAGGGGCATCCTTATTATTGCTGCAACAATTGGTGGAGCGACAGAAAAATAATCACCAACTATTTTAATAATCGATTAACCTTAAAAAGGTAATTCTTTTTTATGCACTTGCAGAATTCTGTCTGTTCCCCAATTTAAAATGTGTGCTTAGTGTTGAACCCAATAGCCTCACAAAACAGAAGCGATACATTAAGAAAATACATGTTTATTGAAAACAGTTAAGTTCATCAGTTGTCTTATATAATGTGACACAGAAAAATAAAGCTGCATTGCAACCATACTTCCTCTTGAATTTGTGGATCACTGTTTGCAACAATACTGTACTGTATAATTTGTAACAATCTGATATTAAAGCACGTAAAGACATAGCTACAAAAGTATATGAACAAAAAACATTTTCTTTGTTAAATAAGGAACAATTATTTTGTTAATTGATTTACTAAAAAATAAAACTTTCACTGTCATTTTCAATGAGAGTTCATGGATTGAAAACGTTATGCACTTATTATCCATCCTACAAATATAAGAATAACATTTAATGAGATTACAGGGCTGAGCAAAAAGAAGCAGTATGGGGGGGAAATTATGATTGTTATGTATGGAAATGGTAAGTGGGTGTTAAACAGGATCTGTCTTTGTATGCAGTCACATTTCAGAAATAATTCTCCGAAAATATAAAAAAAGTTATGCACAATTACAATGACAGTCAGTATAATGTTCATATTGGTAAATTAATCAGACCTAGAATGTTCAAATGCGATTCACACAAACAAATCAACAGATGCACATTGCCACATGGATTGCAATGCAAGTTGAAAGACAATGAATACTGAAAACACCTGAGAGATTCAAGATCAGTAGCGGTCATAATGTGGTCTCTGATTATAGGAGTTGTATCCCTGGTTGGAGCTTGGAGGGCCGGATTGATACCGGCTGCCATGCCCAGAGTGCCTGTCTCTGTCTCTGTCCTGCTGCCCACGATTGTCCCCTCTCCAGCCTCGGTCTCCTCCCCATCCACCTCGGCCTCCTCCCCATCCACGACGGTCCTGGTACCTAGAGGGAGACCGATAGAAATTAACAATAAAAACAACAACGGACTCATGCATTACAAGTCAAGACAGCAGGAAATGTTTCCTTTGAATAAATATTAAGAATTCAGGCTGGTGGATAACCGGGGTTATTCCTCAAGAGCATGTTAAAGCAGTTAAAGGTGGGGTAGGTAATGTTGGAGAAACCAGCTCGAGTGCGCTAGAATTTGAAAATACACAGCCGGAAGAAATCTGCTACTTCCTTACAGAGCCCCTCCTCCAACACTCACAAACGCGCACATGACCAATGAGGGCACGAGATAAGTTTGTGCACAGATGGAAGGCTGACAGGCAGGTAGGCCATCCAGTTATTTTAGCAGAGCCGGCTAAAATGATTGGTCGTGCTTTTTACAGTACTACGGCTTCCACAGATGACATTTCTTTATGGATTTGTTGTCAAAGCACTTAAGATATTCATTGCTATCGGGATGTTAAGAGCATTCCATGGAATATAACAAAAAGTGTATCTCGAGCCGGTTTCTCAAACTTACCTACCCCACCTTTAAGTAAATAAAATAAAATCTACAAAGTAAAGTACAGTGTCTGTCTGTCTGTTTAAACTTGCCTTTGGTCTCCATGATTTCTCTTTAATATTGCATCTATCATTTATTAGTTTTGCTTTAGTCATCAAACAGGATTTACTTTATAATGTCGACTTCAGAAAGTGAAATACTAATTTAATTTTACTTGGTTAACTCGAATTAGTCAAAATCAACAAACCTCACCTGGAATGGAAAGAGAAACACAAGTAAGGTTGTTTTAGCTTCTAACTCTACTGTGATTACTAGGGATGCCAGCGATTATTCGATTATTCGCTACAGTCTCCATAATCGAATATTATTTTTAATAATTGTAAATGGTCATTGGTCACACCACCAGTTTGTTTTACTGTAAACTTGGAGGAAGCCTGCGTGCAGAGCAGACTGCTGCTGCAGCACGCTACACACCGACCCCCCTCTCCCTCACACGTGCGACTAAAGATGAACAAAGCGGCAGGTAAAAAGAGTTCCTCGTGGAACTACTTCGAACTTACAAGTCCAAAGGAAGTTAAATGCAAGCTCTGCGAAAAGATGTTGGTCTATCACAGCTCAACCTCAACAATGCGTTCGCATTTGAGTGCGAAGCACGCCAAAGAGGTTACAGAGAAAGACGCAGCACAGCCGGCCATTACCAACTTCACTTCAAGGCCACGTCGTTGTGATGACATGCTTGTTTGTTGTTTGTACTGTTAAACATGTTACAGTAAAGAAAACAACAGAATTCCTTTTTTTCCCCCTCTCCCGCGGGGGGGAGGGGGTCGGTCGAATAATCGATTATTATTCGCCAGGGCTGCCGAATAATCGATTTTGATCATGGTCAGTTTCTGGCAACCCTAGTGATTACACCAACAAGTTATTAAAAGAGATGTTTTCTGATCACATTTTGAAACGGTTAAGCCTGATAGAAGAAAGAGGCAAGTCAGACCTATTTGAAATAGAAAAACATTTAAATATATACTGTGTCATGTAAAACAGGCCTAATCAACCAAAAGGTTCAACAACTATGGAACAAACGTGCATGTATCATCTGTGAAAGGTCCCCTAACTCTGTGGTGCAATACTAAATCACTTACACTTGAATGTAACTTGTAAGCTTCTTAACAGTGTACTTCAATCATATCTCAATACTTAACTTTACTTAGCTCTATTGAACACTGCTCCAAGATGACACTATTGCACTCTTACAATAAGCTGGTTATCATACATTCGCTGTTAACCATTGTCATAATGCACACATAATAAGAATAGGAAGGTAGATTACAGGATATGAAGGCTAAAGTTACACTACCTGTCCCTGCCGCCCCTGTGGTTTGCCCCCCCGCGGCTCCTCCAGTCCTCCACCATGGGAGGCAGGTCAGCTGGACGGCTCAGATACTGCTGGTACTCTCTGTCATCTGATGTGAATCTGTTGGCAAACATCTCCTCGTTGCTCTGCCGGGTTTCCGTGGTTTCGGCCATGCTGATAATACAGACGAAGAGCTACATAAGCAATGGATATCAGAACAGAGCTAATAACATAGTAAACACAACACGTTGTTATTCCGTTTCTATGTCTTGTTTTTACTTTGCTTCAAGACAAATCCCCCATGCGGAACAATAACAACTAGACTGATCTGGATGCGATTAGCTAGCGTTAGCTAAAGATGCATGTATCAGAAAAATCGCCCAAAAACGCCTTTTAGTGCTATAATTTAAAACATACCTTTAAAGGACGTGAATGTTGTATGTATTTTCCTCAGAACTAATACCGCTACCTTTGGAGATATCCCGGTGCAGTACGTCGCTGAAAGTCTTCCCCCCGGAACCAAGGATAGATATTAAATGGTTCCGGGAGCGCGCACACAGACACACCTGCCAGTGATTGCTGACTGTTACCTGCCAGTTAGGACCAACGGTCAACATATACTCGTTTAAAGTATGTAATGTGCTACTTTAAACTCAAGTTATCTAAGCATATGTTAAGATAAAGATGCTAATGAGAGGCACATCTAATTATTTGTTTCTGTGACCGTTAATTAAAAACAAATTTAGGAGAAAGTGCCAACTGCTGAAAGCCTTCACTGACAACATGTAAGTGCAACTGAAGTCACTCAAAACGACCAACACGTTGTTGGTCGGTTTCTAACACCTAGTTTTAATAATGTATCTCGCTTTTAAATATGTCGTGGTTACGGACCACAGTTTGCGCTAAAGCCCCGACAGTAACCGCAGAAACCCCAGGTTTAACACAGTGTGGGCGGCTGTGGCACAGCGTGGGCAGGTGGAGCCGCTCCGTGTCGCTGCTGCTGCTGCTGCTGCTGCTGCCCTTCACAATGAAACACAATCCCGTCGGGGGAAGAAACTCTGCGCAGCGATCAGGCAGCGGGGAAACATTTACTTAATTCATCAGTGCCGATTTACTGGAAGACAGCGAGTAGAGAGACACACTCCGAACTGGGATATATTGTCTCTAAAGAGGAAAAAAAACAAGCAAAGAGAAAAAACTTCCTGAAGGACCGGGGCTCTGTGAGAAAGAGCTTGACAACCCACTGATCGAGTTTACGAAGAAGAAGTGCTCTCACATTTCACTTGTCTGTCAGCGGCGAGAGGACTTGTTCTACTCTTTGGACCGCTTATCATCTGCGGACTTTGACTGCGCTTTAAAACACACTTCCTGTAAACCCTTAGCAGAAAGAGCCTGATATATTAAAAGGAGTTATTCCTCCAATCCGCGGCAATGGGGTGAGTAATCCAGTAAATGCTGCCCTTCAGAGCGCCTTTCATGACACCTGCACTGTAATGTTATATGTCTCTGTGTGGTGAAAATTACAAAATACCTCTACAAATGTAGAGTCAATCATCTACTTACATTTGATTAGCATTGCGATTTTCACCCAAAGCTCATCAATGCGTTTTGACAGCGGTGGAAGACTCCGGTTTCTTTTTTTATAGCCAGATTATTTGGCAATGTGGGTAATCTAAGAGGTTATTTCATCTTGTTTTTGAGAAATTCAGATTCCATGTGTGAAAATACTTGATGTCAGGTATGAACGTTAGGCGGATCAGTCTAATTGCTATTTGTAGGAATATGGTTTTGAGAGGGTACGGAGGTGGCAGAGTCAACACTGCCGACTAATAAAGTGTGTGTGTGTGTGTGTGTGTGTGTGTGTGTGTGTGTGTGTGGTGTGTGTGTGTGTGTGTGTGTGTGTGTGTGTGTGTGTGTGTGTGTGTGTGTGTGTGTGTGTGTGTGTGTGTGTGTGTATACCGGGTACAGTGCATTATTTTTCACTGTGGTGTGAATGTTGTCTCAATGCCATAGTTATGCAATTGCCAGCTCGTTTTATATCTGCATATAGGCTACTATAGATTTTCTCTCTGGATTACTTTTCCCTGTTTGCATAGATTTTATTTTACTAAGAGTGTTGAAATAGTATTTTAGTGTAATTATATTTTTTACAGAATCAAAGATGTCACTGAATAGTTAACGTGTACTTCATAAATGCTTCAATTCATTAAGGATGCTTGATTTATGTATAAAATATGAGGAACAGTGTGTATATTAAGTAGCATTAATGTTCTGTCATTAATTTAAACTGGCACCCAGAGAGCTTGTTTCTCTTGAGCAGACATGTTTTTTTAATGTGTAAGAAACCAGTTCATCAGTCTGGAATCCCTCTCAGGAGTTTGGCATACTCGCCCAGCAGGTTTGAAGTGAGTCAGTATGATGTGATGAAACTGGCCCAGTGGACCAGCAGCAGCCAGGCTAGGACAGGAGGTCACACCTACTGACCGAGACATGGCAACACGTTTCATTTGTCTGGTTCTCTGGTTTCAGTCAGTGCCTGTACCTGTAGTACCTGTAGTTTCACATGACAGCTGAATACTTGCAGGCAGAGACAAACGACTCATAGGAAATGTCATTTGGCCAACTGTTCTCTAAACCTACTGTGAAGGACCGCAAACTGCTAGGATTTGTTTAGGGTATATAATGATAATGATAATTTATAATGATTTTCAAAATCCCTAAATCTTCTTTTTTTAGTTAGTTTAGTTTATAAAATGTCCAAACATAATGTAAAAATCCCATTACAAGTTTTCAGAGCCTGAGAAGTGCTTGTTTTATGCCCAACCAAACCCCAACATATTATCTTTATTTGTCATTACTCATTTTTATTGCTGCAAAGAATATCCATGGTTATTCATTCTTAGGTCTCTAAAGACATCCCTAAAATTGAAAAGCTGAAACTCTGCTTTTTCAACAGATTGGTCAATATATTGTTTAATCTCTAATATGTTCAGCTCTATCTGATTTACAACCACTGATGGGTAAATGACAATGTCCCCTCTGTGTGACAAATAAAGGCATTCTGCTTGTGATTAAAGTAAACATTGAAACAAACTAAACAGAAGGGAAAATTAAAGTTGAGGTTACAGGCTTGCCTAGTCGTGCATTATTTCACATCTGGGTTACCCTTCAATGTGTCAATAAGTCAATGTGTCCTGCCCTGCCCTTAATGACGGGTCAATATATTCAGTAAAAAAGCGTTTGTGTGTCTATGTGTGTTAGACAGAGGGAACTTTAGGATTCAGGTGGCCCTGCTATATGCTCCTATGGAGTTAGAGTTAAGTATTAACTATACAACACATGTGAAATTATGAATAAAGAATGCTGGTGTATAAAAGTCTGGCCTAAATCTTCTGTCAGAAAGATTGCAGCAATCCAGGGGGTGTAGATATCCAAACTTTAATTGTTCACAGGAGTTATGGTGTTACAGGATGTTCGTTTGTTATGTTGTGGTTATCTAGGAAATATAAATAAACAGAGTAGATCAAATTAGTGAATGACAATATTAATCCTAATAGTTACATTACGATTTCCTGCTAGGAACCGTACGTACACATAAGTACTGGAACAGTCAGCTGCATGGTAAACAATACCAGAAATGCCCGCAAGAGGGCTCACTTGTTTTAACACGTGATAATGGCGGCTTACAGGGGGATACCGTTGTGCATGCGGTAATGGCGGCTGACAGAGGCATAAAGTTATACACAGCTCACCGCAATAGCACGAGACTGGACATATATGGCGATCGTACATACCAAATATAATTATATCAACAGTCACAGCGGACAGAAAGTGAAACTACTGAACATTTAACAGGCAGTCACACTTACGGCAAACAAGTACTGTAAACAATATATATACTACGCCGATTATTGTCTGTAAACTGTTATTTACATACGAAATGCAAACATATAGATACAAACAGGTGCTTATGCCACAGTAACAACACTTACAGTTTCATACACGCACAACGCAGAACACACAACGACCCATTCACTCGCTGAAAGTCTGTTTATGAGCGGTCGCGCGCTGCGCGTGACTAATGACGTTGCAGTGTGAGGGGTGAGTCCGGTAACAATCTCTGGACTGTCTGGGGGGCGTCCCAAAGCAGGGAAGTTTGCACAGCCGCACCCAAATTCGCTAGATGAATTTGTAATGGCACAAATGTCCCTGCTAGAATGTGGGGTAGGCATGTCAGTCCTCTGGCATTTCAGGAAGTGTGATGAGTTTCGCCACAGGTCGAATATATGTAGTGCCTTTTTAATATTCACCTCTGCAGAGCGTATCCTACCATCATCGCTCGGGTTCACTTTGGTTACCCGTCCAACTGGCCAGAGAGCCCTTGGCAGTTGCGGGTCGATGATCATGACGACCTGGTCTGTGGTTAGGTCTGGTGTAGGAGTGTGCCACTTTCGACGGAGCTGAAGGTTAGGGAGATAGTTACGTGTAAACTGGGCCCAGAAGTGGTCGGCCAAGACCTGGCTGTGTTTCCAGCGACGGCACCCAAGCAGATCGCAGTCGCCATACACTGCTTGTGGCAATGATGCGTCTCGCCGCCCCATGAGCAAGAGATTGGGTGCAATGGGGTCTGGATCAGCAATGTCAGACGTCGCATAGCCGAGGGGCTTGGAGTTGAGTATTCTCTCCACTTCCGCTAGCACAGTCATCAGGACCTCTACAGGCAACGTTTGGTTTTTCAGGACTACTTGCAGTGAAGCTTTGGCAGATTTGATCTCCCGTTCCCATGTGCCGCCGAAGTGTGGAGCGAGTGGTGGATTAAATCTGAAGGTGATACTCTGTTCAGCTAGCTGTTCCTTCAGGCTTGGCTCGAGTGCCGCAAAGGCTTCTTGCAGCTCGCGGTCACCTCCCCGGAAGTTGGTTCCTCGGTCGCAGAGGATCTCGTAGGGTTTCCCTCTTCTCGCCACGAAGCGTCGCAGCGCGAGCAGGAAGGAATATGCGCTCATACTACATAAAGCGTCCAAATGTACACACCGTGTAGTAAGGCACTTGACTATAATGCCCCACCTTTTCTCGTGTCGGCGGCCTATCTTTATGGTGTATGGGCCAAAACAGTCGACACCAGTGGACCACTATGGTGGTTTGTTTATGCATAGCCGTGCAGCGGGTAAGTCTGCCATCTTAGGAATGACAGGTTTGTTCCGCCACTTGCGACACTCAACGCAGGCATGTTGATGTTTCTTGACTGCTTGCCGTCCGCGAAGTATCCAGTAGGTTCTCCTTAGCTCTGCGAAGACACAATCGGGACCTGCGTGCAGCAAACGTTTGTCGTAGTTCTGTATAATCAGCTTGGTGACAGGGTGGTCTGGAGCCAGGATTATAGGATGGTGTCCTCTTTCAGGTATTTCTCTGCCTTCCGGAGACGGCCTCCCACTCTGATTAGTCCTACAGCCTGGTCGTATACAGGAGAGAGTGGCAGCAAGCGACTACTAGGGCTGAGTTGTTTCCCCGATTGTACGGTCGTTTCTGCAGGGAAGGATTCTTGCTGTGCTCTTTTAAGCAGGACAACCTCTGTCTCTAGTCGGCTGGATGCAGTCATGCATGGAGCATCCGCCTCGTGCATGGATTGGTAGGTGACTTCAAGTAGTTCAGACCATGATTTGAAGAGTTAGATCTGGAGCCGCAGGCTCGGCTGTTGCAATGTTGCCGCAGAAAGTGGTGTTGCGCGTCTCCTCTGTGTGTGTGCGCGCGCAGAACTAACCATGGGGTTAGCTGGCCAGTCGGCTGGAGGCAGTTGAAGGAAAGTCGGGCCAGATGTCCAGCGATTGGGCTTAGCTAAGTCCAGTAGATGCTTTCCCCTTGTAATGTCGTCAGCGGGGTTCTCTTCAGAGGGGACGTATCTACAGCTGTCGGTTCCAACGAATCCTGATCAAATATAACACCAAGATTCCTTACAGTCTCACTGGAGGCCAAATTAATGCCGTCCATAGTTAGTATATCTTTAGATAATTTTTTTCGTAGATTCTTCGGGCCAAGTATAATAACTTCAGTTTTGGTCGTGTTTAACATCAAAAAGTTTAAGGTCATCCACGTTTTTAAGTCCTTAAGGCAGTCTTGAATTTTATTTAGATGATTAATTTCATCAGGCTTGATTGATAAATATAGTTGAGTATCATCCGCATAACAATTAAAGTTTACAGAATGATTCCTTATAATATTGCCTAACGGAAGCATATATAATGTGAACAAAATAGGTCCGAGCACTGAGCCCTGTGGCACTCCATGGCTAACTTTGGTTTGCGTGGAAGATTCATCGTTAAGAGCGTTCAGATAGATAGGACCTAAACCAGCCTAAAGCAGTTCCCTGTATGCCAACTAAGTGCTCTAGTCTTTGCAATAGGATATCATGGTCGATAGTATCAAATGCAGCACTGAGATCGAGCAAAATAAGAATAGAGACAAGTCCCTTGTCTGAGGCTATTAGAATGTCATTTGTGACTTTAACCAGAGCTGTCTCTGTGCTATGATGTGTTCTAAAGCCAGACTGAAAATCTTCAAATAAATCATTGTTTTTAAGTAATCACACAACTGTTTTGCGACCGTTTTCTCAAGAATTGTTGAGCTTCAATGGAGGAATGTTGAACGTTTTTGTCACTTCATGCCCTCAAGAGGCATTTTGTTGAATTTTTTTTTGCATAATTATTTGTCATTTTTTCCAAGCTACGAGATGTTTTCCTACGTTTATCATGAAAAATGATGTCCCAGGAATGTAGGGTTTGGGAATTATGGGAGTTTTAAAATATATGAAGGCACATTTCAAGATTTCTTACCCTCTAGCTGTGACATCACGCACTCTAGTTAATGTTAAAATGTGAATAAAACCTCTAAAACAAGGTCTGAACAAATGTTAATATCTCTAAAAGTAAGAATCAGATTTAAAAGTTTTTTTACACGAATAATTTCAGAAAGATTTGTAACATTTTAAAGTTGGAATGAGGTTTCTGAGTGAAAGTATGAATGAACAGTTAGCAGTTGAAGTCGCATGAAGATTTGTTGAAGTCTGAAGATTTCCTCCATTGACTTCAATGTTAAAAATGTGATGTATTATGGGATGTATCTCTGGAATTATGAAAGTTATGAATGAGAAAAGTAATAGCCATCGATTCTTGACCGAGCTGAACGTTTTGATGTTTGAACGGAGTTTCTGCGATGTTCAATCCGGGAGAAGAAGAGGGCCAAAATACCGGTGGAATAATAATAATAAAAATGTTGTCCGTAGAAGAACAGTTAGTTGAAATGCTGTAAACAGCATTCCCACTAAATAACTATATACATATAATGCAAAACACTTATTTTTTTAAATGCACACACAAAGAAATCAAGCATATCTTCACCCAGTATCTCCACCCATGATAAAATAACTATGAAAAATAAGAAATTAATTAAAATGAACATATATACATATTTGGGTCATGAAAACAGTGTGTATAGATCTAATCATATGCCCCCCCCCCCTCCTATCTTCTCATGGACTGCGTAATCATTGCAATACTGGTGTTTGTATGTGTTAAATGTGTGTAAAGTCGTGTCTTATGCTTTGATAAAACATGTTGATCACAAAAAAAAGGGTCATTTTGCGAATCTCAGTCTGCTGTTAACTCCTGCATGACGACGAGTCTGCTGGATCTCTGGATCTGCTGCTATATGGTTACGGCTCTGAGTCCGCACGAGTCTGCTATGTTTTGCACAGTGACGGCCCGTCCACACAGCGGCGTGCGTTGACGCTTCCCCATTCACTTTGAATGGGGTGACGTCACTTTTAGCCGAAATGCATCGTGGGAAGCGACGCGGAGCGTAGCTGGCGTGGCTCGCTGCAAAAGTTGAGCAATGTTCAACTTTTGACGCCTCGGAAGAGGCGTCAGCCAATCGAATCATATGCCAGTACAAGCTCTAGCCAATCAAACCGCTGCTTGTGTGTCAGGGGCGGGAGATTCATGTGATTGGTTGTTGGTCGAGTTTCAGACACGCCCGCCGGCAAGCGTCAGCGCACGCCGCTGTGTGGACGGGCCGTGAGTCAGGATTTGCGAATCTCTGAGTCTGCTGGATCCCTGGATCTGCTGCTATACGGTTACGGCTCTTGAGTCCGCACGAGTCTGCTGTGTTTTGCACAGTGAGTCAGGATTTGCGAATCTCTGAGTCTGCTGTTGACTCGTGCATAATATAGCCACGGGAGCCGGGAGCTGGAGGAGGGGCTGCAACATGTTACTGTTAATCTCTCCCCACTTTTGGCCACACCCCCTAAGTAAAATGTCTTCCCGGCCGCGGCTATGCTCGTGCACATGACGAGTATGGATCTCTGGATCTGCTATGCACGGTTAGGAGCCGTAACTTACAGCTCCTAACCGACCGTGCATAGCAGATCCAGAGTCCCCACGACTCTGCAGGAAGTTTCACTTCCGCGTCCCCTCCCCTGAACCAAACGATAACTTCTGGAAGCTATCCTACTTGCTAAAGGGTAGGCAGATGGACTGGGCTACGTTGTAATATTATTTTACATGTTATAAGGAGAGTAGCGAGTGACGCAATGTATAGTTTTAATTTGTACGTCACACCAGGTGTAGGACTCAAAGGACTCGGGTTAATGGAGAGGGGAGACTCGTCACGACCAGCTCATTTCTAGGATCCGGGTTAATGATCCGGATGAATCAGGACCCATCTCTACTACACGTGATCTTGCCATCACGAATGACACCTGCACTCTACCTCTGTCGTCTTCTATCCTCAGGTAGGAGACGGAGCCGTATGCTCTCTCAGAGGCGTCAGAGAAGATGTGTAGGTCGGCGGGGGTAATGTCGGGAACATCAGAAGTGTAGCACTGTGGCAGGCTGATTTTCCGGAGATTTGGCAGCTCTCTATCCCAGGCCTGCCACACAGGGAGAAGTTCGTCTGGCAGTGGTGCATCCCATCCACTTTCCTTCTTCCAGAGGGCTTGAACTATGACTTTGGCTCGTGTGGTAAAGGGGATGATGTAGCCGAGAGGGTCATATTGGCTGGCCAGTACTCGGTACACGTACCTCAAGGTGGGTTCAGCTGAAGGCAGGGGCGGACTGGCCATCTGTAGAATCTGGAGAACCACAGAACGGCCGGTCGTCAAGGGCCGTTGACGGCCGGCACTTTAAAAAAAAAAAAAGGTTTAACGTCATCATTTAAATTGCGCTGACGGCCGACAGAGGGCGACAGCGGCCGCTAATGCAGTTGTGTGGTTCTTATGCCAAATAATCACACACGAAGAAGAAAAAAGAGGGATTAGACGCCGCGGCAGACAGGGAGAATGAAAAAACATGGTTAAAAATCAAAGAAAACGAAAAGAAAAAGGTGGAGCCGAGAAGGCAAGAGAAAAAAAGGTGATGTCACTCGCAGGTGAAGCATACATGTTGCAAATTGACAGACCTTTTTGGCAGCAGCGCTGCTACAAGCACTATCATCAGCAGCTTAGAACAAGTGCAAGATGATGAAGAGAATGATGTGGGCGCGAGTTCAGATACAGCCAGCCTCCTGCGTTCATGATGAGGGCGCGAGTTCAGATACAGCCAGCCTCCTGCGTTCATGATGAGGGCGCGAGTTCAGATATATACAGCCAGCCTCCTGCGTTCATGATGAGGGACAGAGTTGAGCTGCTGGAAGAACCAGCTCAACTGGCACATACAAGTGCAGGGCAAGAGCAAGAGGTGGGTGAGAATGATCCCTTGAACTCAGTGGCGTTTTCTCCTGGAGGCCAAGGGGAGCCAGGCTTCCCCTGTTTTTTTGCATTGTAGTTATAATATTAATAAATAAATAAAAACACTTCGTTTAGTTTAGGTAATTATTCTGCCGGCCCGTCTCTCCCCCATTCTCTGAGTATTTTACAAAGAGTGAAACAGCGCCCCTCTAGATGTTATGGTGAAACAGTAGATTGCACTCTCTGTTTGCGAGAGGAGGCCAGCCGAAATTGTCTTCCCTTGGTGAAAAAAAATTGAGGGATTGACCAATCAGATGAGGCTCACGTCATGCCTCACAATCCAATCAGTTCGTACTGTAACTGTCATCACTGCCCTTAAAAAGTAGCAAGCAACTGAAGCCAGTGCAATTATGGAGGGTGGAGATTTGATTTTCATCAAAAATAATTTTACTAAACTTCCACTACAGCAGCAACTACAAATGAAATCTGATGACAGGCCAATGATCAAACTGGAGCTGTGTACAGAGAGGAAAAAAGGAGTGAATCGGACGTAAAACTTTAAATAATAAACAGTGGATTTCATGTGGCCGGACTGGGTCAGTTTCCAGGGCTGAATTTTAGTCCCAGTCCGCCCCTGGGTGAAGGAATAGCACGGTGCTAGTATCCCAGTGTATCGGTAAAACAGCATCACAGGAGACCGAGCGCAGACTCTTGGGGGTCGGTCTTATTAGCATTTAGCCATAGCTCACACTCAGCTGATTTGGCTTCTGTAGTGATGTGTGAGATAACGTCTGGCATGTTGCTGGCCCACTGTCTTATTTCGAAGCCTCCGCTGGCAAGGACTGATCTCAGCTTGTCAATGAGGTTTCTGGCCTGGTCCTGGGACTGCAGAGACTGGAGACAGTTATCCACATAGAATGAGTGCATCACAGATTTAACTACCTCTTCATTGTCTTTGCTGTGGTCGTTCACGTGGCACTGCAGGGCATATGTAGCACAGCATGGGCTACAGGTGGTCCCGAAGGGCAGCACACGCCACTCGTAGACATCTGGACTGCGATCTGTCTCCCCGTCTCGTCACAGGAAGCGGAGCAGTGGTTGGTCTTCAGGGAGGAGACGCACTTGATGAAACATGCCACGTATGTCTCCGCTGATGGCTACAGAATACTCTCTAGACCTCAGCAGCACACCAAGCAGAGCTGAGCCCAGGATCGGTCCACGAAGCAGATTGTCATTAAGAGAGGCTTGTTGGTAGTTAAAGGAGCAGTTGAAGACGACTCTGTGTTTACCATTGTGTTGTACAAGATGGTGGGGAATAAAGCATGACTCCTTGGAGTTGCTCACTTCTTCAGAGCTTATCTTCACTGCATAACCAGCCTTTTCCAGCTTATGGATCTCCTCATTGTAGACTGCAGATAGCTTAGGGTTGTTAGACAGACGACGTTCTGTAGCTCTTAGGAGAGCCATTGTTGCAGTAGGAGGTGCATGCAGAGAGGGGGCACTTTGCTTACGCAGTGGTGGAGTGGCGTAGCGAGACACATCGTCAACTTTGACACGTACAGTCTTGTCCTCCAGTAGTTCAATGGCTGCTTTATCCTCACCAGAGCGGGTCACTTCATTGATGCTCCTGAAGGGGAGTGTGTCGAGCTGCCAAAGTTTCTCCACGTTCTGATGCAGCTCCTCTGAAGGGGAGAGGACGGATAAATGGAGACAGTTGCTCTCACCTGCTGACTGCTGATGGAAACTGGATGGTCATCCGAGTGCCGTGCATACAGCCACTGGGCAGTCTGTTGGGCCTGTGCGCACAGGCTGTTTGGGGATGATCAGATGTGTTATCTGACCCGATGAGCAGCATGGGCTTGATCTTATTAAAGGACGGCAGTGGGATGTCCCTAAGATGTTTGTATTTTTGCTTCAGGGACTCAGCTGCACGCGACTGCTCTGCCAGATTCAGCTCGGCAGCTGTAAAGGCCTGACTGATATTGTGTTTCGCACCTTTCTTCGTCATGGCTGACACTTTGAATGACACAGTAGCTCCTTTCACCTGCACTATTTCTTGCCTAATTGTCCTGAGGGATATTACCTCTTCCTGTCCGAGGAGGCCGAGATGGCGGGCAGCAGCTGGTAGTATGATGGTTCTTTCAGAGCCATCATCCAGTACAGCGTACGTGTCCAGGGTTTTCTTTCCATTCTGTAGTCGGACAAGGGACAACCTTAAGCATTACTTTGCCTGACCGGCTCACTTGATTTGTGAAGACCACACTGGAGGAAGCAGTTACAGTCAGTACAGTCATTGTGAGGGCCACATCGTGCAGTATGATAAGATGTTGTTGTCCACAGGTTGCACATGGCTTCTTTAAGGTGCAGTTTTCGGGCGTGTGCCCACACCTCCAACATTTCTGTTATCCTTTATCCAGCTTGCCTTTTCGGTGTTAGTGAGTTTAGCAAAGTCGGCACAGGCGTTGAGGTAGTGCTCCTGGTTCTTACAATAAGGGCAGAAGGGCTTAAAACGTTCATGTTTATTTAGCTGGGCAGGAGTACTAGCAGCAGGTGATGAATTAGAGTGTTGGGCTCCCTGCTGGCTACCAAGCAGTATAGTAGCAGGTCTGACTCTCTGTGGCTTAGCCACTCTTCACTCCTTACTGTCTGTGTGTGCAGGCTCTGGACATGTGACAGTTATTCAATGTGAAATCTGTAATGTCTGTACTTTCCTCTCGAGCCACGCAGCTAGGTCAGGGAAAGTATATGTGAGGTTACTACCACTCTGGATTATTCCTCTGTTGAAGCAGTATTCAGCGAACGAGTCTCTGAAGTGAGGAGGGAGTTCGCTGAGTAAGGTGTCAACATGAGACCCACATCTCAGCTTGGATGATGAGGGGCCTTCCATGGTGTTTAGCATTCCCACCAGAGTGCCAACTGATGCTGCAAAATCTTCAATCGCTTGATAATCACCAGTTTTCACTGCTGGAGCGTTCAAGATGGCTTTAAGCTCTCCCTGAACCAGTTGTCTTGGCTGACCATAGCGTTGGGTCAGGGTTTGCATGGCACTTGTGTATGGAGTCGGGCTGTTTATGTACCTCTTAGCTACCTGGAGTGCAGATGGAAAGGTGAGGTGATCGAGGAGGATTTGGTATTTATAATCCTCGGACAGGTGTTGGTGAGGGCCAAGCACGCTGTCCAATCCCTTTTTGAGCATAAGAAAATCAGTTTCTTTTCCTGAGCTGAAGATGGTTAATCTTGGCTTTGGGATACCATATGATGATGCAATCACCATCTCCATCATACTGGGTATGTTAGGAGGCTGCACCATGTAGGGGTGATGTACTGGAGGTGGTGCAGCATACTGCATAGGCTGATATGGCTGTGGAGTGGTCTGCCAGTACCGGTGATGTGCATTATATGGCTGTTCCGGTGGAGCTGGCGCAGACTGCGGGTATGCAACAGGAGCAGGAATAACACCTGGATGTATTAACAAGGCAGGAGGTTCTGGCTGTACCACAACAGGAGAAGTGACAGGTGACGCAGGCTGCATCAGCGAAGCAGTGGGTGCAGAATGCATCTCTGTTGAAGAAGCTCTTGGAGCCATAGGAGGTGCGGGCTGCATCTGTTCAGCAGAAGTAACTGACGCCGCGGGGGAAGTCTGCGGTGTCTGCGGTGCAGGAGGAGCCGCCTGTGTTTGAGGTGGAGACGTTGAAGGAGATGTTTGGAGAGGAGCAGGATGAGCTTGAGGATATGAGAGTATACCTGTTTCTTCCATACGTTGGTTTGTGGGACAACACAGCTCCAGTTGAGGGAGGCTGCTGTAGCGACTCTGGTATGCAGTAAACTGTTGTGAGTGGTATGAAGGGTAAGCCAGGGCACTTTGTGGATGTGAGATGATCTTTACCTTGTCCATTTCAGATTCTAGCTCTTGCATCTGCCTGCTAATCGTCTGCCAGCGTGCCTCTAATCATTGCCAGTTGTGATCTGGAGTGCCAACAGGGTGATGTGCTGCTACAGGGTAACCGACATGTCCTCCTTGGCTGGGCGACTCGTCATATGCTGGCAGTGGCGATTCCCGATGGGCCGGTACTGAAGTGGGCCGGTCGGACGATGTGGGCCAGTCGGATAAGTCACTAGCACCCCCCCCGCCCCCCCCCCCCCCTCCGGCGACAATTTACTAGCGGTACCGAGGTGGGCTGGTCGGATAACTCACAGGCGATGCGATACGATACTATTCACCCCTGTTGCGATACAGTTCGATACGATTTGATTCAACATTATGCGATTCGGTGCGATTCGGTGCGATACGATGCGATTCAACATGATGCGAAAATAATGATACTTCAATATGGTACGACAGAGGATTTTAGTTGTATTCCTGATATGCGTCAAATCATACATTAACAAAAAAGTGCTTTACATATTTGGTACTGCACATCCCATCATGCCGTTTATTTTTTTACCTTAAAAAGCTCTCCAGAGTAGGCTACAGTACAATTGTATAACACCTCACAGTTAAACAATGTAAGGATGCATTGCTCATGATTAACAATGTGCAAATAACAGCTACCATGGTGCCATGCCCATACAGCTGCCAGCCTGATGTGCTTAACACTCATTCATAGGCTAACTCACCAGTGAGCAGAAAGCAGTGGGTTCTATAGGAACAATAAAGAATACAAATAACCTTTCACAACTTTCGCGAACTTAGTTCATGCGAACTCTTTAGTTCGCATGAACTAAGTACAGATCGCGTTCACACCAGAAAAAGTCCCTGGGGGTGGATTAGGCAAATGAAGCCGCTGACGTCACTTCTTCTTCTTCTGCTTTGGGTTTACTGGCAGGCTGCAAACCACTTCACGGCGTATACTGCAGCCCAAAGTCCCCGGCCGGAAGTCCCCGGAGTTGGGGACTGGCTTCAGTTGAAGCTGCTGGGACTCCCAGCAGCTTCTACCTTCCGAGTAAATCGCCAGAACGCCAACACCTCCTCATCTCCACCGCTCCCATGTTTTATTTTGTGTTGCCAGAAGTTAGTCTCTCTGCGTTTCTGCGCTGGGCTAATGCTAATGCTAATAATGCTAATGCGAGGATAAGAAAATGGCGGCTTCACAAAACTTTTTGGGAGTTTTACGGGGCGTGGTTTGCAATCCGCCCAGCCAATCAGAAATATAGCTCTTTTCTCAAAAAAGAGCCGCTCGAAAGTCCCTGCTCTCTAGCAGGGACTTTCGAGGGGGTAAAAAGGTTCGCATGAACTACTTTTAGTACCGGCTCTTTTTGGTGTGAACGCGATCATGAACTAAGTTCGCATGAACCTTTGTGGGAAAAGTACCGCAGTGTGAACGCGGCTATTGTATCATGGCTGTAGACCTGTTGAGTAATAAAGATACCTCATACAAAGGTCTACGGATACCTTATTACTCTCCATGACCTGCGGTCAACTATATAGCATAAAGGACTATTACACCGTCTTTCTTGAACAATCCGAAGTGTTGCCAAACGTTTGATTTGTAGGTTTTTTTCGGTGCGCTGTGTTTCTCTTTCTCCTCAACTTCCGTGTGTTAATAACTGAGACTCTCGGCCTCCGTAGTGGCGAACCAAATATCAAAGATCGTCTCTGCTGAGCGTTGACAAGATGAGGGGATTTTGAATCGGTTTTTTACCGATGCAAAGACGCTACGCAATCGATTCATCGCGAGTTCAACCCGGTTCAACCCGGTTCAACCCAAACTGTAGCCGATGTGCACTCTTTCAACCGGTGCACTTGCATCTTGAACGTTTATGCCGGTGCACCGATGCGAATCGGTGAATCTTAACATCTCTAGTACATACACATAAGTACTGGAACAGTCAGCTGCATGGTAAACAATACCAGAAATGCCCGCAAGAGGGCTCACTTGTTTTAACACGTGATAATGGCGGCTTACAGGGGGATAACGTTGTGAATGCGGTAATGGCGGCTGACAGAGGCATAAAGGTATACACAGCTCACCGCAATAGCACGAGACTGGACATATATGGCGATCGTACATACCAAATATAATTATATCTACAGTCATAGCGGACAGAAAGTGAAACTACTGAATATTTAACAGGCAGTGACACTTACGGCAAACAAGTAGGCCTACTGTAAACAATACTACGCCGATTATTGTCTGTAAACTGTTATTTACATACGAAATGCAAACATATAGATACAAACAGGTGCTTATGCCACAGTAACAACACTTACAGTTTCATACACGCACAACGCGGAACACACAACGACCCGTTCACTCGCTGAAAGTCTGACTCTGTTTATGACCGGCTGCGCGTGACTAATGTTACAGTGTGAGGGGTGCGTCCGGTAACTATCTCTGGACTGTCTGGGGGGCGTTCCAAAGCAGGGAAGTTTGCACACACACACACACACACACACACACACACACACACACACACACACACACACACACACACACACACACACACACACACACACACACACACACACACACACACACACACACACACACACACACACACACACACACACACACACACACACACACACACACACACACACACACACACACACACACACACACACACACACACACACCACACACACACACACCACACACACACACACACACACACACACACACACACACACACACACACACACACACACACACACACACACACCAACCACCCTCGGTATCGATCTCCACTTGTCTCCTTCCTGCCATAGCTCTTTGGTCCTGGGACCAATCTGTGCCCTCTTGAACTTGCTACATTTCTTGTTTTTACATTGATCACCACATTTTGACTTAAGCACAATACTAATCCAATTTATAATAGGCCTATGTGCAGTGTGCCCAGTACATTACATATTTCTAATTCAAGATTGCTGATTTTAAAGAGGGTGAGGAAATGCTGACCTCAACAGTGGGAATGAAAGTGATGGTAATTGTATTTGTAAGTTGTTTTGCAGCTTAACCTCTGCGTCTCAGATTGCCTGAAAGCCCCTTCTCACTAAATAAGCGGTCACAGAGACAGCAATGCAATCAGCATACTGCTCCCAGCGTTTATGCTGGGAGCGCTAACACAGGGACAGATGATAATCTCCTGGCTGGCCACAGAGTGACGGCTAAAGGATTAACACTCATTGATTAGGCTGTGTGACGTGGCAGTGGGTCTCTTGGCTGCTCGGCCAGGAGAGTGGACCGTAAGCCTAATCGGACTGTGTGTTTCCTGTCTGTGTTTGAAGGCCAGAGGGGAAGCTTGAAGAGATGTAGTAGAGGAGTAAAAGCAGGTCTCGCTGTTGAGGAATCATGGGTAAATGAAAGGAGACATAGTGATGGTGGATTGGACGTCTCCTCACCAGATGGTTGAGGCCTAGGAGGCCATCTGCTGCCATGCTGTGCTTCTGTGGAGACTTCCTCACTCCCTTTTCCCCGAGCTCTTAGATTAAGTTGGGCTCTGCATCCTATAGTCTCAGTATGGTGGCGAGGACCTGCTGTGGTTGCTGGTTTGATTCTGGCCTGCTGCCTTTTTTGCATGGGATGCTGTCCATCTCTCACCAGTTTAATGGGGATGAGGCACAGTTCACTATGCTGTACGATGCCAACAAACTGGGAGCAATGATGATGGTCACCTTTTAATATTAAATAGGACGACACCAAATTATTTGAAAAATGGACGGTATATTACTTACAGTATAATACCAACATTGGATATGTATTTTGATTATGATTAGATCATTTGTTTTTCCAGAAATATCTATTATTTGTACTGTATTTACCTCTTCAGGGCTCTGAACCTGATCATAGACAATTATACAACAAGCAGTTCAATTGTATTTATCAGCAGTATATCATTATAAAATATCCAGAAGGACAAATGATCGTAAGCAATATAAACACATACAAAATAAAGTTAAATAGTTTTGTGTTTGTACATTTCTTTTATGGACAGACAGCTTTATACAGTTTGCCTTTTTTGCTCAACAGCTTGGTCTGGGTTAAGCACATACCATTTGGTAAACAGGAGGCATTTGAGTTGAATCAAATAAAACTGTGAATAGAGAGATCCCTGTCATATTCAGTACATCCAAACTAAATATGTTCCATAAGCAGTGTAGATATGATCTGCAACAGCTCCTTTCAGTTTTCCCCACAGCTGTTTTTGTATGTGAGCAAGACCAAAACAAATGCACCAGCTTTCCTCTGAGTTCCCCACACAAGGTACAACATACATCCATGCCTTCCTTAAGTTTCTGCATATAATAATTAGTTGCATAACACCTGTAAATCCTTTGAAGACTTTAACATATGCATCAACGTATCAGTGAAACTTCCCAATAAATATCTCCAACAATTGCTGACTAGTATGACACAGCCGAGAGTGTAAGCCTGCTTATCTCTTGTTGAGAATGTTTGAACGCACGCTACTGTATCTGCAGGCTGTTCTTCTTTGACATCATTACTACTAGAGCTCCATGTTTGTTGCATTAAAAGCCCAGGTGGCGTTGTGGTGGTGATTACTCAGATCTTTACTCTCCTGCATGCGTACGTTGCTCATTCATTCAGACAAAGGTTTTGCTCTCCAGCAGACCTTGCAGGTACAAATTACACGTCTGAAAATTCATAATATTACACCGGCTAATGAGAATCCAAGTTATTAGATGTATTTTTTTAATGTTCACGAATAAACGACGCACATTTATTTTCTAATTTGCAATTTTCCTAAAGCGGGAGTCACCAGATCTGTGCACCCTAACCCAACGATGTAAAATTAGTTTGTCATTTTGCCTCTCTTAGAGTTTTGGGAGAAGATGTTCTTTTATTACTTGGTGCTACAGAAAAGCCAATTGTAACGTTTATTTTCCGCAGCACCCGCAGAAGAAAGTGAGGAGTTATAAGTGCTCTTACTCCGTGTTCTCCTCCCGTACTTGTGGTGTTTGACTAATGACTAGTGAGTAATGCATCGTTCACCCCTCAAGTTCTTTGAAAAGAAAGAAATGCAAAATGTTCCTATTAGTCAGACCACTTTTAGCTTCGAGGAGCGCATTTTATGAATATTCTGCTTGTAATATAATGATCCCAAGTAATTGATGAAGCCTGGTGAGTGTCCTGCTTTAGAGCCTGGACAATTCTCCGTCCTGAATTCCACACTTCAGCACTGGAAGTGTGATTTCTAATGCTCCTAAAGTTGTGTCCTTTGTTAATACGCTGTCAAGGTTTGTGTTGTCTCTGGAGGATTCAAAGGTGGAAAACATGTCTATAAACAGGCCAATGATCTCATGAAGTCCCGGTGGCCGAGAGATGTTGTCTCGCTAATGAAGAGATCCTTTTAAAGTGTCACAGGCTCATTCATATCATTGTGCCCGTGGGTCTCCACTCCACACAATGGTTCCTGAGTATACTGTTCACTATTTATTCTGCCTCGGCCTATTACACACTCCAAACATGATGTGAAACGCTGATATTGTGTGTTTATACTGTCCCTCTGCGGACCCATTAAGCGCGAGACTCTATACCTTCAAATATCACTTTCTGTTTGTGAAGTTATATCTGCTGCTTCTGGTGGGTTGTGTGATTTCGGGAGCTGGTAAAGTCACATTATGTTTGCTCTTTGTAGGAACGTGAGGAATGTTGCAGTGCATGTATCTGAAGCTGCTGAGAGTGCTGATATCTGTCAAACAGGCTACAAAGCCTGTTCAGTGTGTGTCCTCAGTTTCACAAATCGGTTATCAATACTCTAATAAGTTGACATGTGTCACTTGTTCGGACAGATGTCAATTACTGTGATTGAAAGGGGAAAGTTTGATTTAGGAATGAACCCGGAGTGAATTGTTTAAAGTCAGGAAGCTGGAAGAGCCTGTTTTTCTTACTTGGTGGAAAAACATACCTGACATGAAACATTGCTGCTACACCTCACATTAAAATCACCATCCCAAACTCCTAGTTAAAGGTAGAAGCCGCCTGCTGTTTTCACACTTTGTCAGGGCCCAGTGTCATTCTGCATCATCTTAAAATGTCGTCTTTAGGCAGCAGGATTATCCCTCTCTCAGCATACTTCACTCAAACTCTGGAGAGAGCAGTGTTTGGGTAAACCATAGGTAGTGATCAAGCTAACATTTTAAAGGAGGGACAAGAGGGAGGCAGGCTTAGTGGTGCTTCACTCACAATATTGCTGCGCGGAGGTATCGTGCAATTATTTAGCACACTAACACAGCAGTTTCTCGAATTGAATCTGTAGTTGTTGGGTTTCATCGTACATTTCCGGGACATAGATTCATTAAATAAAATAAAAACGTTGTCCTATTTAGGTACATTTAGTTTGACTTCATCTTTAGGTCCAGCTGTAAGCACATTGCTTTGTTTTTAATGTATTATCTTGCTGGTACACAACAGTATTGCTGTATCATCAGTACAGAGGTGCCTGAGGTGAGTGTGTAGGTGTATGTAGGCATTGACAGTGCAATACTTACTCAAAGCTGCCACATCCAACACACACGCACACACACCTGTAAATTATTTAAAGCAACAGATGGGGACAGAGCAACCCGACAGTCACCGGAAAAATGAATGAAACGGTCCCAAAGTCCCAAATGTCTTCTCCATCTTTTATCCAGTTAAATCAACATAATGTTTTTTTCTGGGAAAAGCAGATCACTGGATTTCACCAACAGTTGTTTGAGTGCATCCATGTGTTCGGCATTGGCCTAATGGCCTTTCACTCCTCTTCCCCTGCCAGTGTGAGCTGGCTCCAGACACTGCCGCTGCAGTGTGTGTGTGTGTGTGTGTGTGTGTGTGTGTGTGTGTGTGTGTGTGTGTGTGTGTGTGTGTGTGTGTGTGTGTGTGTGTGTGTGTGTGTGTGTGTGTGTGTGTGTGTGTGTGTGTGTGTGTGTGTGTGTGTGTGTGTGTGTGTGTGTGTGTGTGTGTGTGTGTGTGTGTGTGTGTGTGTGTGTGTGTGTGTGTGTGTGTGTGTGTGTGTGTGTGTGTGTGTGTGTGTGTGTGTGTGTGTGTGTGTGTGTGTGTGTGTGTGTGTGTGTGTGTATCAACAACAGTGATCTGTATAATGGGTTTTGTTGTTCCCAGGGCAGATGAATACTGAGATTAGGCTTTAAAAGGACAGTGCATTTATTAGGCTTTCATTTCTGTGAGAAGTAAAACCTTTATTAGCTCATGAATTCTGCGTGCCTGACATTATTTTCACCTGGGACCTCGCTGAAGTGCATTAAAGTATCTTTCTTTGGAATAAATGTAGTGATTTATTAA
This sequence comes from Pseudochaenichthys georgianus, assembly GCF_902827115.2. Taxonomy (NCBI): domain Eukaryota; kingdom Metazoa; phylum Chordata; class Actinopteri; order Perciformes; family Channichthyidae; genus Pseudochaenichthys; species Pseudochaenichthys georgianus. The sequence continues at coordinate 26,794,631 of NC_047505.1, read as the reverse complement.
GGACATGCCTGATACCTCATTCACACCAACGGTGTTTCAGGGCCTGTTCACACCGCAGCCTCTTAGCTCCGGAATCCGGTTCGTTTCAAGCACCCAAAAATTGTCCGGCTAGAGCAAAAGCACCGCATACGTCAGGCTTACGTCGAGGCAGGGCAGGGGCGGGATCAACTCCTGAACAACAACAAGAAGCCCGCGTTTTATCCAGCTTGTACACAACGATGGAGAAACTTAACAAGCAGCAGTGGTCCACTGAAGAGACCAGCTACCTACTGGGAATCTGGTCTTCCGAAGAGGTACAGAGGAAGCTGGAGCACAATCGGCCATTGTTGTTGTTGTCGGTGTCAGCTGTGAGGGGTTTCTGCGTGGTTTGGCTTTATGAAGCAGGCACGCAAACTATGACGCAATGACGCAGCACCAGTCGGACTCTGGGCGGTGTGAAAAGAGCCGGAGCTAAACCGAAGAACCGGTTCTGAACCTGAAAAGCTCTAGCACGGAGCTTGAACCGGAGTTGCGTTGGTGTGAATGAGGTATCAGATGATTTGGATTTAGGCTTATTTATTTTTTTAACTCGCCCCCATGCAATATTTGTAATGTTCTTTGTTGTTCATCAATTACATTTGTATTGCACATGATGCCACTGCGTCCCGTTCAGCGCCCTTGCAACACAAAAAGGATGTAGAAAGATTGCTTGAAAAGCTCTTCTCTGTTATCAGGTCTAAAATAATTCCAGTAGCCCCCAAACTGAAGCATGTAACAGACTGTATGGAGAATGATTTAAATATTTTGAGATTTGGTTGAGCAGGGTATACTTGTACTTTTACTAGTCCTTTTATTAGAGATGTGTCTGTTGTTTGTTTTTAGTGTCAGGATGGAACCCTTGTCTTTTTATCTGCAAACAGAATCTACCTACGGGTGCAAATAAATAACCTGAACCTGAGTCTACTAAAATCAGTTAGAAGTGAAAAATAATGTATCCAATATAAAATCATAGAAGACACCTATTACCTAGAAAGAAGAAAACATTCTGACCCTTAAAGGCTGTTTAAATGAACATTTCAGACAAACATCAGTGACATAGAATCACTGTGATGAGTGGATTCACTCACCACAACAAATGAAATGTTCAGTCCTTTTACTTAAAGTTCACTTGTTTGTTAGAATTTAAGGATGCATAAAATGTGTTCTGGTACGAAACCATGAATGTAAACATCACCTTACATTCAATTTCTTTGTGACGCATTGCAAGAATGAATACATTTTCCCTTGACAGTTTATAATGTGACATTGCACTAATAAAGAACACGATGAAGAACATACCGTATCTTCAGTAAAAAAAAATGTAATGGCAACTGGAATTGCAGAAGATGCCATGCAGAACAAATTAAATAAAAGAAGATGGAGATAAACACTGAGACAGAAATGCAGAGTATAGGCTTTAAAAAGTGAAGTGCCTAGTAAACTTCACCCTGACTAAAGGCACATTCACTTCACATTTTGACTTCAGAAAGGATAAGTACCATCTGTCCGCCCCATATTCTTCATCTGCATCCATTAGTTGTTAAGGTGTCCTCTGATCTCTCTCATTCAGCCACTCCACTTAATTATTCCCACACTTGGGACTTAATAGAGCAGCATCACAACCACCTGCTGGGTCCAGTCCCTGTAAAGCACTACCATCACAAGGTGCTTGTTTTTTGGATGTCAAGTGCACAGACAATTAGTATGAAATGGAGAATATGCATATACCGCATGCAGGTATGATCCCCTTTTACCTCAAGCTGCACTTGACTCAAAAATGTCAACATGGAGTGGAAGAAAACTAGCCTTTGACATGACACATTATTATGACACTTAAAAGGTTCAGTTGTAGTACAGCCTAAATATATTTTGTTTCTGTATTTAATTGTTTTAATAAAACCAACAATAGTGTGTAAAGGAAACAGCTTGTGGCTTTTTTTTCTCCTTTTGTGTAGGTAGGGTATCCATATTGTATATAGTATGCTTTTTGCCTATATGCATATTTCACAACATTTGATGTTGATAATCTTGTACTATTGAATCACACAGACCATGTACTGATTTCTATGGTAGCAGATTACTACGTCCTCTAAAATAGATGACATGATGTTACGATTTTTCATTTCTATCATTGTTGAATTGGTGACGGCTAAGCAGCATCATTATTTACGTATTTTTTTCATGAGGGTTTGAAGTCAGGTCAACATAATGCTCTTTAGAGCCGGTTTATCGCAGGCTTTTATCGCAGGCTTTTATCGCAGGCTTTTATCGTAGGCTTTATTTGACTTTTAATTGATTTGCGGTAAAGCGTTGTGAAACATGCATTCATTCTTAATGAGTGCTTCCAATGTAAAATAGTCCGCTGTTGTAGAGTGATATGTGTGTAATATGGCTGGGTGATTTGGCTAAAATGATTAAACATTATGGTAATAAGAACATTTATTCAAATGTTGGGAAACTTTGAGCACATCGTCCACACAGACAGTCCTGCAAATTGTTTATGATTCTGACAGACAACATCAATATATTTGTTTTCCTCTTTTATAAGACGACAGTGATTCCTCTCTCGTTCGACTGTATTACCACACGTAGATACTTTTCTCAAATGTGTACAGGGGAAATACATGCAAGTGCATACAGATTCGTACACGTGCACAGTCTCACACAAACAACTAGGCATGTGTTACTGTGGCCTCTGAGAGGGGAGGGTGTTGATGTGCCACCGGCTTGAGTCTGCTGGAAAGATGTAGTGTTTGTGTTACATTATCACCTGCTTGTTGAGACTCTGCTGCTCTGGAGCCCCGGCTCAGTGCCCCTCTCCTGATAGTTACATTGTGTGTCCTATCTGCAGTGATGCTCCCCTCATTAAGGTCCCTCTCCTCTTCCCTCTGCCCCCCAGGGAGCAGCCGATCTACACCACCAGGGCCCATGTCTTCCAGATCGACCCAACCACAAAGAAGAACTGGGTCCCTGCCAGCAAGCAGGCCGTCACCGTCTCCTACTTTTACGACAGCACACGCAACAGCTACCGCATCATCAGTGTGGATGGATCCAAGGTATGTGTGCATACTGAGTGACTGTGTGTATCTGTGTGAGAAAGAGATGATGGGAAACCTTTTAACTGTTCTCAGGGGAGACCGCTGAGGCTGAGAGCATTAAAAGCCAGAATCCAACAAAATGATTTGGAAAGCTATTTAATGTTACATCTTCATCCTTCATCAGCAACAACTCAACTTATTATTTATGTGCTCTGCTGCTGCTGATTTTAGGAAAGCCATTTATGGCTGCCCGTTTCTCTGACTCTTTAGAACATTTCGGGATACATTTAATTAAATCAATATCAACTTAAAGGGACGTTTTCTATCATTGGTATACTGTAAAAGCAAAGCAATAACTGTGTCCAATCATAATGCATATAGACCAACCTCTTCATATGTGTCAATCTACATTTGTTCCTTTTTATTTAAACATTTTGAATGTAGGCTTAGCATACATTTTGGATACATTTCAAATTATTTATCAACGACCTAAATTGTTTTACATTTAGTTTGTATTTGTTTAACACAACTACAATTCATTGTATTGAGTTATTGATTAATGGCCTAATCTTTTAAACAGAAATGTGTAGAATGATAATTCTATTCGGTCATCAATGTGACCGCTAAATATCGTAACATTATCCCTCAGCCCTAGGTTCATTGTTTATTAGATAAAGATAAATGTTAGAGCAGAAAAGCCCACAAAGAATAAACATACTTTATTTATTGTGAGCACCTGCAAAATGTATCAAAAGAGCACAACTGGTAAATATAGATCCTAGATACAAGCATATTTAAAAGGATCATTTCATTACATTACATTACATATCATTTGTTAGACGCTTTTATCCAAAGCGACTGTGGACAATCCCCACAGGAGCAATTTGGGGTGAAGTGTCTTGCCCAGGGACACAACGACATGCTGACTGCAGTGGGACTCTAACTTGCTATCCCCTGACTCGAAGTCCAGCACACCACCCACTGAGCCACAGCCTCCAACAGATCACAAACTTTTATTATTTTTTCAGCACAGAAATGTAACGTGCATAGAATCCAAGTCCGAACAAGCAAACATCCCCTTTGACCAGTCTATGCCTTTAACACATCAGCAGACAAGCGGTGCACACCTGTTGAGTTGCAATTTAACTAAATGATCTGCAATTTACTTTCATCGACCAACGGCCCACATAAGTCATTTTTCCAGGAGCTTTTTCACTAGTCACATTTGATCAGTTGTGTTTCCAGTCAAATGCCTCTGCATTGATATTTTTGTGAACTGGTTTTATGTTTCACCCTTGTGTTAAAAGACAAGGAATCACTTGGTTGTTTAACTTGCTGCTTATTATTCAAAGTGATTTGGACCTGTCTTCTCAAGAGAACGATGTTGAGATTTAGTCATGGATGTGATAACGGACACCGTAAGAGTGTGCCTATGTACCATATTCACACCTTCTTCCTCCACTATCTAAAAGAGTAGATTATGTGTTTCCATGGCGATCAGAGACTACTCTCTGTGTGAAGACTGGAGGAGTTATGACCGCACTATCCCTCTGCGGACACTGTCAGGCAATCACCTCTCGCACGATCCTAAATCACGCGGGTTACCTTCAAGATCGGTTTGCCTCCTCATAGTTCGTCTTTTCACCTGGCCCCTCTCTGTCTGAACGACTTGTTGAGTTCAGTTTGAGGATTCCTGAAGGGTTGGTCTCTCTCACGTGAACTCAACATGGAAATATGTTGAATCTGAATGTTGAGTTTTGTCACAGCAAGTAGTTGTGACAAAACTGACGACCAATTCATTCAAATGACATACAGTATCAGGAATTGTTTCTGATTGAACACGTTTTCCTGTGCAAGATAAGTTAGTTTAAAATACAATTGTCTTATACAGCATAGCATTGTTGAGTCAAAATATATTGGCTTCAAAATGGTGATCTTCCTCCAGCTAGAAACCAGCGAGCACGACTCTAATCTGTTATGTCAACAAGCAGCAGCTACAGCACTGACAAAGCAACTCGCCTGTTTAATCTTTATCATACAATTCAGATATCTTTGCAAGACGTATATTTGAAATCCACTTTATTTCTCGTTGTATACACCTTCAGGATAAAGAGACAAACATGTCCTCTATATCCTGAAGGCCAGAAGTCCTCTCTCTGCGCTCCTGCTCCGGACCTTGTCTCTCCTCTCCTGTAACCTTGAGTTACAGAGCAGTGTGTGTCATACAGCGTCTGCACGCAGCAGCTACATGTGAGCTATATGATTAACATTTCTCATAAAGTGTTATGTCAAGACCTAAATTGATCCTTGTTTCCAGTTAATCTAGGTAAGACAAAGTGATCATGTCGGTGTGAGCAAAGTAACTGAAAGGGAGGAAATGTTGAGTCAGGTAAAATGAATGTTAAATATAGCTTGTATTATGCACACTGGCTGCGAGGGACAGGTCTGTCCAGAAGAATAGTCAGCGCTGCTGAACGCACCAACTTTGACAGACCGTCAGCTCGTATTCGCCCATCCGTGATGGCGGGGCAACTCACCGATGGTGATGGGGAAAGTAGAGGACCATATCAGCACTTTTGACTCTCCCTTTTTCCTGAATCGCACTTCTCATTCAGCAATGCACCACCATGACAACACAGTGAAACATAGTCTTGCTGTACTTTATGAATTATTCCAAAAGTGATTACTTTCCAAGCTAACCCAAAATAAACACTCAGCTCTTTTTGAATATTTTCTTTGCTTTTATGCCTCCTATATTTCTCTCCCACATCCTTCTTTCTCTTTAACTACCTTTTTTGTATTTCTTACTACTTCTCCAACAGCAAAATTAATATTTAGTCTTATTTGCCGAAGCCTGGTGAGCTCAAAGACTGGTGCCAGCCAGGATTAGGAACTCAAATTTAAGTAAGCTTTTAAATGGGTTTGTGGCTGGTAGGTGTGCCCGATGTTATTTTTTGTAACCTGGTTTAATGTAAATACATTACAACCAAAAGCCAAGTTCCCTGTGTAATCTGCTGCTCCCTTTTGAAATGGTGGCTGCACTCAAAGTAAAATCATAAAGGTTTTCAAATTTTAAGAGATGTAATTTATTTTTTTCAACAAGAATAAGCGTGCTATCCACTGGGGATGAAAGAGACATTTCCTCATTGAGCTTCAGACTCCATGATTTGCTTCACACAATTTTAGGTTCAATCAATCCAATTTCAGAGTAAGGGTAAATCATTAAAAATCATCAAGCCATCGTGATGAGAGAATTTTCTGGGTTGAAAAAAGTCCCAAAACAATCATCCTGGTATGAGCTAATGTCCCTCTCCAACATCAGGAGGCTCTGTCTTTTAAACAATATTTCATAGCTTTGAATCATGATAAAGTCAAGCATGTCTTTATGTTATGAATTTCTTGAAGAAATAGGTTGCTGTTCATCAGCCTTATAGATCTGAAACAAGGAGTTGATTGACAGAAAATAATTGCACATACTTTAATAATCATTAAAACAAATATTCATCCTATTTTATATCATATTATTTTAACATCTATGTGTTTATACTGACAAAACAAGATATTTAAAATACATCACCTTGACGTTTGAGTAACTGAGTTTTTAATGTGTTGGTGCACCCCCGACTCCAACTAAGTGAACCCCCCCCCTCCTTCGTTCAGAGACCCAATCTGCCTCATTGCCACCAGAGAACAGCACGTTTCTGCAGTCCTTAAGAAATGACAGAATGTATCAGGTCATTGAAGAATTGGCAGATATACTAATATATTTAATATCACTTCATCTTCACACACCTCTGTACGATGAGCCATTTTGCCATTTAGCTGTCATCTTTCTTTAGCTGTGTTTTTAAATAGTAACACAACTGCCAGCTCCGCCTGTTCATCATAATCACGAACATCACTGCAGCCCATTTTCCGCCTTTTTTGAAGTACACAATATACCCCTTAAAAACTCCCTGAAGTCTGTTGACCTCAGTGAGTGAGTTTTTGTTTCTCAGGATATTTCTTTTTTTCCCCTTGTAGACAAAAACCTTTTTAAGATATGTAGTGTCACAAATTAAGCAAGAGTTTTGACTCTCTAATTAACAAGACATTTACGTTTTTATCATCTTTAATAAGCGATCACAGTTTTTTATCTCCCATAGACTCGTCTCCAACGTTCCACATCTCCTGTATTTTTCAATGACTCTGCAGATTGTGTGCACTCTGCAGACACATAATAAGCTGAGGAAGTTTTCTCCTATAACCTCCTGGCTGCTTCTGAGTTTCTCACTGACCCCCAGGCCATTGGCTCCGCTCTGCGCCGGTGCCACTTGATCCGCAGCCCGGCTCTCCACCGGCACAGCTGCCAGCGTCACTCTCCCTCACCCGTCTCCCCCTCCCACTCACATGCTCACTCAGTCGTATACTCGTACATGCCAGCATAGAGTCACAGAGCCCACAGATATCAGGTATTCCTGGTTGCAACAAAAATATAGTAAAATATATTTGAACTTGAGTGAGGATCTACGAAATTTCAAAATGTGACGGCACACAATTTCCTTAAAGGACACAGAGGTGCCTTATATTGGCTTGTTTGGTCTGACCAGCAGTTAAAAAAGTTATTTAGTTGACAATCCTAAAAGACAACAAATCCTAAAAATGAAATAGCTGGAATCAGTCATTTCTGATTAATTTATATATTTATTTGACAGGGACAGTGCACATTGATTGATCTGTACATACAGAATTATCTTCAGCTGTTTTAGCTCTAAATCAATCAACCCTTCAAATGTGTACAAAAAAACTACAATTAGAATCTGGTTATTTTTTCACGTTAATTTACCTAGAGGTTATTTAAATAAACCGTTGGGTATTCTCTAATTTGAGAAATTTCACAACTCCTAAATGTCCATATTATATTTCAAATCAAGATTAACTTAAATAAGTTCTGTGTCATAAAATCAAGCAGCTCAGGCATATCAGACCAACATGGGGAAAGGTAACTACATCAGTTTGAAGTCAGTTTAAAGAGCTACAACTTCAGCTGCAGTTCTGAACATGATGTGAAGCTTTCTGACAAAACAAAAGAGATAAAACTGAGAATAAATGTAGACTTAAATTGACTTATTGAAAACATGTGATAAAAATGATACATTTGAGGGAAGTCTGAGTCTGTTTTTAAAAAAAGAAATCATTCTGTTTTGATTCATACCATTCTTCTTGACATGTTAGGTTTAAATGTTGGTTACATATGTTTACCATTGGTTACCACATCCTTTTTAATTGTTGTGCTTGGCCTAGTTTCTTTACAATGATCATTAAAGTTTATCTGGTCACTTCTGTTGAGATCTGTTAAATATTCACTCAGCTGCTCTTTTAGTTAGCTCAGGACTCTCTTCAGGGGAAATTAGGTCACCTTTGTTTCCTTAAACCCTCTGAAAGAATAATGACTTGAACATCTGATTACTAACACCTTGCTAATTTGCCACCCTCCTTATAAACCGGAGATGCAGCAAAACACCTTGAAAGAGAGGTTGTGACTGTAATCTTTTCAGTATATGACACTGATGAAGGTATCTTTCTCTGTATGTGCAGCCATCCCTCTCTTTGGTATTGTTCTGAATGGTTTTGTGCGCTAATGTCTTCATTCTGTTAGCTCCGCTTTTGTTGGTCCCTGTGTCCAGTAATGATGTGACATGTTTTAACACCTCAGCCACTGAAAAGATGAAGAGCGAGAGGGTGGGTGGTGTAGAAGAGGACATAAGCTTGTCAGCAATTTGAATTCTCGAGTCCTGTGAACAGAGCCATGTTTCTATGAAACTAGGGCTGCGCTGTGATTAAAGTGTCTTCTATTGTTTCCTAATTGTTGTGGTGGTTTGCATGTGCTTTTAAATGTTCTTATATCTTGGAAGTGAGACTGGATTTGTGGGCATAAGTAACTTAAAGCTACCTATGTTTACATGCACATCTAGCTGTTCATTACATTACATTTTTACTTGTTAGACGCTTTTATCCAAAGCGACTTACATACTCAATACTGTGGGCAATCCCCACAGGAGCAATTTGGGGTGAAGTGTCTTGCCCAGGGACACAACGACATGCTGACTGCAGTGGGGTTTGAACCTGTGCTCCCCTGATCCCAACACCAAGGCTCTATCCACTGCGCCACACGCCTCATCATGTGTGATTAATATGTACAGTGATGCAGTAAACAGAAAATACATTATAAGATGTTTTAAGCATCTATTGGTGTCTTCTGCCACTCCCTTGTGCACTAGTTACACTTTTAGAGCAGCATATGTTTTTCAGCAGCTGATTCACTGCATAGCTGGAACAGGTGAATGAGTACTGTTACAAATATGGAGACTGTAATGTGTCCACTTAGAGGTTAGTGGGTCAGCAGTCATCAGTGCATGTTTTCCGTTTTGTGAGAATCTTTTATTTATTTTGCCACTATTACATTTTTGTGAACACATTTCTTTTTGCAACTTTGAAACAAAATGTCTCATACACATACCCATTTGGGGTCTCCGATTCCCACTCATTTAAAATAAACTAAATGATGTTATTTATGATGGTTCTGTTCAAGTCCTTATTTGAACTGCTGCATGTAACCGAATATCCTAGGTGGAAGATTTTGCATTATTAGTTTGGGCAGTTGACAGCTCAAGTAAAAATAATATGGTGAAAATATGTAAGCCAGAATGTGATGCAGCTGCTGTCTGTGTAATGACAGCTGTACAATCTCCATAAGCAAGTTGTTTTTGACTTGATTAAATGTGTTGGTGTGGTATAGGCTTATCTGCCAATTCAACACTCAATGTTTATTTATATAGCCCAATATCACAAATGTTACATTTGTCTCAGTGGTCTTCACAGTGTGTACAGAATATCAGTATGACAATACGACACCCTCTGTCCTTAGACCCTCACATCGTACAAGGAAAAACTTCCAAAGAAAACCCAGTTTAAAGGGAAAAATGGGAGAAACCTCAGGGAGAGCAACAGAGGAGGGATCCCTCTCCCAGGACGGACAGACGTGCAATAGATGCCGTGTGTAAATTGAAAAGATAATACATTTGCAACATAGGTAGTCCAAATGTTTGGAAATGCATGTGTGTATATTAGGAAGATGAATCCACGAGGATATCCATCCAGGACCTATGATCCAGGACCACAGCCACGACTCAAGATCCAGCGCTCACGATCCAGGACACAGGACCGCAGGATCATCCATGACTCCGGATCCCAGCGTATATAGACACCAAAAAGAAAGACATTTGGGGAAGCTGGGTTAATCGGAACATGAGTGTACACGGGTATAGACAGAGAGAAGGAAGAAGTAAGATGTCCCCCGACAAACTAAGCCTATATCAGCAAAACTAGGGGCTGAATCTAATCAGCCCTAACTATAAGCTTTATCAAAAAGGAAGGTCTTAAGCGCACTCTTAAAAACGGATAGGGTGTCTGCCGCCCGAACACAAACTGGAAGCTGATTCCACAAATGTGGAGCTTGATAAGAAAAGGCTCTGGCTCCCATTGTACTTTTAAAGATTCTAGGAACAACCAACAACCCTGCATTCTTGGAACGCAATGCCCTAGTAGGACAGTAGGGTATAATGAGTTCTTTAAGGTAAGATGGCGCCTGCCCATTAAGGGCTTTGTAGGCGAGAAGAAGAATTTTAAATTCTATCCTGTGTTCTATAGGGAGCCAGTGTAAGGCAGCCAGAACAGGAGTAATGTGGTCCCTTTTCCTAACTCTGGTTAGTACACGAGCCGCAGCATTTTGAATCAGCTGAAGCGACTTGATTGACTTCTTGGTACTCCCTGATAATAAAGAGTTACAATAATCCAGCCTAGAAGTAACAAATGCATGGACTAGTTTCTCTGCATCGTTTTGAGGCAAGATATGCCTGATTTTTGCAATGTTACGTAGATGGAAGTAGGCGGTCCTTGAAATTGATTTTATGTGGGCGTTAAAGGATAAATCCTGATCAAATATAACACCAAGATTCCTTACAGTCTCACTGGAGGCCAAATTAATGCCATCCATAGTTAGTATGTCTTTAGATAATTTGTTTCGTAGATTCTTCGGGCCAAGTACAATAACTTCAGTTTTGGTCGTGTTTAACATCAAAAAGTTTAAGGTCATCCACGTTTTTAAGTCCTTAAGGCAGTCTTGAATTTTATTTAGATGATTAATTTCATCAGGCTTGATTGATAAATATAGTTGAGTATCATCCGCATAACAATGAAAGTTTACAGAATGATTCCTTATAATATTGCCTAACGGAAGCATATATAATGTGAACAAAATAGGTCCGAGCACTGAGCCCTGTGGCACTCCATGGCTAACTTTGGTTTGCGTGGAAGATTCATCGTTAACACGTACAAACTGAGAGCGTTCAGATAGATAGGACCTGAACCAGCCTAAAGCAGTTCCCTGTATGCCAACTAAGTGCTCTAGTCTTTGCAATAGGATATCATGGTCGATAGTATCAAATGCAGCACTAAGATCGAGCAAAACAAGAATAGAGACAAGTCCCTTGTCTGAGGCTATTAGAATATCATTTGTGACTTTAACCAGAGCTGTCTCTGTGCTATGATGTGTTCTAAAGCCAGACTGAAAATCTTCAAATAAATCATTGTTTTTTAAGTAATCACACAACTGTTTTGCGACCGCTTTCTCAAGAATTTTTGAGAGGAACGGAAGATTAGAAATAGGTCTATAGTTGGCTAAAACCTCTGGATCGAGGTTGTGCTTTTTAAGAAGCGGTTTTATCACTGCTACTTTGAATGATTGTGGAACATAGCCTGATAATAAAGACATATTCATAATATTTAATAAAGAAGTGCTAATTAATGGAAAAACTTCCTTCAACAGCTTAGTTGGAATTGGGTCTAACATACACGTTGATGGTTTAGAAGAGAGAATCATTGAATGTAATTGTTCAAGGTTAATGGCTGAAAAGCATTCTAGTTTACTATCTAGTGTAATATTAGAACTTACGATTCCGGGAGCTGTTGATAACACTATACTGGTCGAAGGCAAGAGGTCATTAATTTTGTTTCTAAGAGTAACAATTTTATCGTTAAAAAAGCACATAAAATCATTACTACTGAGTGCTAAGGGAATAGAAGGCTCAATCGAGCTGTGGCTCTCTGTCAGCCTGGCTACAGTGCTGAAAAGAAATCTTGCATTATTCTTATTCTCATCTATTAATGAAGAGTAGTAGGCTGCTCTCGCTTTACGCAGTGCTTTCTTATATTCATTGAGAGTAATATGCCAAATTAAACGAGATTCTTCAAGTTTAGTGGAACGCCATATCCTTTCAAGTTGTCTAGACTTTTGCTTTATTTTGCGGGTTTCGGCATTATGCCATGGAGCTAATCTATGTTGTTTTATTTTCTTCTTTTTCAAAGGAGCAACAGAATCTAATTTTATTCGCAGCGCATCTGTAGCACTATCAACAACATGATCAATTTGGGGTGGTGTACATTTTGTATAAGTTTCCTCCCCTACACGCAGACATGCTATCGAGTTAAGTATTGGTTGAATCTCTTCCTTAAATGTGGCTATAGCACTAACAGATAGGTTTCTGCTGCAAGAGCTTTTGACTAATGCTTTGTAGTCTAGTAACAGTACTTCAAAAGTTACTAAGAAATGGTCGGATAAAGCAGGATTATGCGGTTCGACTAATAGTTGCTCAATTTCAATACCATAAGTCAGAACAAGGTCGAGAGTGTGATTATAACAGTGGGTTGGTTTATTTACACTCTGACAGAAACCAACAGAATCTAATATAGAGTTAAATGCAACAGTAAGGCTATTTTTATCATCGTCAACATGAATATTAAAGTCACCTACGATAATTACTTTGTCTGTTTTAAGAACCAAAGTTGATAAAAACTCAGAGAATTCTGATAAGAATTCTGAATAAGGACCTGGTGCACGATACACTGTAACAAATAAGATTGGCTGCAAAGTTTTCCAGGTCGGATGCGTAAGACTAAAAACGAGGCTTTCAAAAGAGGTATAATTACATTTTGGTTTAGTATTGATAAGTAAACTTGAGTCAAAGATTGCTGCAACTCCACCTCCTCGGCCCGTGCCTCGAGCAATATGAGTGTTGACATGGCTGGGTGGAGTGGCCTCATTTATGCTGACATATTCTTCATGTCTCAACCAAGTTTCAGTGAGACAGCATATATCAATATTATAATCTGATATTAAATCATTTACCAATATTGCTTTAGATGCTAGAGATCTTATGTTTAAGAGACCACATTTAATCTTCCTATTTTGTTGCACTGTAGTAGTTGTTACATTTACTTTTATTAGGTTATTATGTATGACACCTCTATTAGGTTTTACCTTAAATTGTCCTTGGGCAGACACACACACCGCTAATATTGGGTATTTTATTGGGTTCGGGATTCCTATGGGTGACTGCCTAGGAGAGAGCGCAGAGAAGCGTGTAAGACTGCGACTCTGCCTCCTGGTCTCAACTCCAGTTTGTCATGGATTACGTCCACAAAGCCCTGAAATGTTTGCCGAAATGAGATCTGCACCTTTCAAAGTAGGATGAATGCCGTCTCTCTTAATCAGACCAGGTTTTCCCCAGAAGGCTGTCCAATTATTTACGAAGCCCACATTGTTTGCTGGGCACCACCAAGACAACCAGCGCTGAAATGATGACATGCGGCTATACATGTCATCATTGATCAGATTGGGGAGGGGACCAGAGAAGATTACGGTGTCCGACATTGTTTTAGCATAACTACACACCGACTCCACATTAAGTTTTGTGCATTCTGATTGGCGTAAACGAACATCATTACCACCGACGTGAATAACAATCCTACTGTATTTACGTTTATCTTTAGCCAGCAGTTTAAGATGCGCCTCAACGTCGCCCGCTCTGGCCCCCGGAATGCATGTGACTGTGGAGGCTTCGGTCTCTAAATTCACGTGTCTCATAATAGAGCTACCAATAACCAGAGTTGGCTTCTCAGCGGGTGTCTCGCTGAGTGGGGAATATCTGTTAGATACGTGAACGGGTTGGTGGGGACCTGCGGGTTTCGCGTTATGCCCCTTCTGAACAGTCACCCAGCCTCCCTGCTGCTCGGGAGTTGCCGGGGGACGGCTAAGAGGAGCTACATTTTGCCGGTCCGCACATGCTAACATGGGCTTTACTTTAACTGAGTTACTTTCTAAGATGCGGAGCCGGGCTTCTATGGCTATGATTCCCGCCTCCAACCTAACAACTATACTACATTTAACACATGTATCCTTACCAGTAAGGGAGGCCGGGAAGTAACCAAACATGAGACAGGAAGAGCAGGAAATAGCACCAGAAGGTGGGGAAAGAGCCATGGCTAGCTATCAAGCTAAAGTAGCTACCGTTAGCAAACCCGAAAAGAGTGTAGGCAACTGTGGAGTTACAGTCGCTAAGAGAAGGAGAGTTGTGAGTGCTTAAGCTGTAGTAACGTGTGATTACAACGTCAGGCAGTTGCCGTGATCAAGAGTTTTAAAACGATCGATTAAGTTTAAGTTAATAAGCTATCAGCAACAGAACAGGCACACGGGATACCCGGAGATGAAAACAACAACAACCGGAAGTTACAACGTGCAACGTGCTCACCGCAATAGGTTCCTCCTTCCGCTCACAATTCCTACTACAGCTTCAAAAAAAGCTCAACCCCAAAAGTCTTAAAACAGAGGAGCACCCCCACATCTTTGGTTTGAAAGCTTCCCTGTCAGTTAAGCTGGCACCTGTTTGACTTAATGTGCCCGTTTTAATGTGAACAATTATGGCAGGTAGAATACACTATAGATACATATCTTAAAATGAATGAGCTGATGGATTTATATGCGTTTTTAATGTGTTGTATAGGACATTTTGAGGAACTATCGTCTCGCCATTTCCATCTCATACATTTATATTTATTTCATATTTCTATGCTTTTAATGTATAGCATGTTTCCCACTATAGGAAGGTTAGAGAAAACAGTTGCTCTTTGACTACTTCCAAAGATAGCTTTGCATACATAATAGCTTTTAATTCTCTCAAAAAGTAGACCATCAAAAGAAAAACATATACAAATATTCTGATGGTAATTCCTTGTGTCAGTGTAGGCACAGAAGAGCAGATTGCTCTGGATGAATAGAGCCACAATAAATGATTGTCCTTTACAAAATAAATTGGACTTTTCAGCATGTGAATGCAGCTGCTGGAGCTCCTTCTTGATTATGTCTTGAATAAGACACCATTTCACGCTTCTTTATGAGGCAGTGCCATGAGACACATCTGTACTGATTAGGTTTAATCTCTAATTTGATATTCCTAAATTGATATATTCTAACAGGTGATCATTAACAGTACCATCACACCCAACATGACGTTCACCAAGACATCGCAAAAGTTTGGCCAGTGGGCGGACAGCAGGGCCAACACTGTGTTCGGACTGGGCTTCGCTTCAGAGCAGCAACTGGCCAAGGTGAGGAAACACTCGTGCAGCACCTACTGCGATCACAAGAGCATCGTAAAGCTTGGAGACAATTGTATTTGTTCTTAAACTGGAATGTGATGCTGCATAATTTGATATTAATTGAACATCAGGTGGAGAAATTAAACAACCATTAGAAGATTTAGGGGAAATCTTATTCTTAAATCATCACTAATACAAAATAATTGGCTTCACGATCCCTTTGTAAGATGAGCCACACTGTGTATATCGATTTAATCTGGTATTGCCATTAATCAACTCGTCTCTGTCTTTTTTTCAGTTTTCTGAGAAGTTCCAGGAGGTAAAAGAAGCAGCCAAGCTGGCGAGGGACAAATCTCAAGACAAGGGGGAGACGTTGAGTAATCACTCCCAGGTAAATTATATATCTCTGCTGTCTGAAAGTCGGATTTAAATCCTCTGCTGTCCCACTGTGTCCTTTACAGTCACTGTTGTCCTCTGAAGAGAAAACTATCAACACTGTGAACAAAAAAGCAATTTAAACAATTCAGTTTAGCTTACTTTCCTTCAACACTAATGGTTACAGATTATCTGTTTAGAAATGCATCAGAAAGTGTTAAAATAGTGAAGTTTAAATATTTAAATGAACTTAATGAAGGCCTATAAAGCTTGTGTTGAATATTAAAATGTCAACACAACATGTAATCACTAATGTACCAGTGGGAATTGAAAAGAAAGGTCGATGGTCATACTAATTAATTACCTACTATGTCAAGCACCACAGCCATTAAGGGGACAGGGAAGCCAATGAGAGAAATAAAACCATAAACCTTTTTCTCATTTCATCACAAATGATTCTTAAACTGGTAATTGTGTCCGTGAGTAAGCATCATGGATGGAGGTGCAGCAGTCTGGCCTGCACTCACTCCAGATGGCAGGACCCAGACCCACAAAGCTGCTGGGCCATATGACATGATACATTCTGGCATCAGTTACACCTCACAACTCCGCTGTCAAAGCTGACGTGATGATGTTTACAGTGTTTCCCCGAAAAAGCCCACGGCCAGATTCCACTGCCAGAGCGAGATTCATGAGACTCATTTATGGATTGTTACCCATCAGACCTGTTCAAGGATAAAGGCAGACTGAATAAAAAACTATGGCACAATTCTGTCTCTCCAGGAGGAGTCTGGACGTGATACACCCTCAAGCAACCGGGCATCCAGCATTAACGGGACGGATGATGAGAAGTTCTTGCACGTTGAGCCAGAGGAGGCTTTGCTGCAGACTGAGAACGAACACCTCAAGAGTGCCATAGAACAAAGGTAAGGTTTCCCATACGAGGCCCTTTCTGAGGTGACGTGCATCTAAATGTGTCTCCAGCACCCCACTGTGCTCGTACGCTCCACTCTATCATTTAAGGGCTCAAGAATAATTATATCTAATCTAAAGAATGACACTGCCCTACTCCACCATTTGATTATATGGCCTTTATAATCCAGATGCCGAGTGAATAAACGGTAATTGCATGAAACACCAGATGTGGGTCCAGATGGGATTATAATGACCGAAGGGCGTCCGAGTCAACTACAACTACAGTGAGTTAATTTAGCCAGAATTAGTCCTGGGTAGCAACAACAAGTATTGACATATTTGGTCCATATGGGATAAAAAGCCCTCAGGTAAAAACACAATAACCAATTAGCAGACCTTTTCTAACTATGATAAAGACCTCACGCACACAAGACAATAATAGTTAAATGAACATCTGCATGCTGCATGAGTGGCGTACGTAACACTTTATTTCCCAGTTATACTTGATATTTTTTGCAAAACTATATTGTATAATTATGTAAATCAACGTTATTTTCACTTCGTATCCGGTTGTCCCAGAAGATATACATAACATTTATTTACTTTTGTTAACATTGAGCTGTTCAATTAAAAATAACATTTTGACGTAATTAGCACTACACTTGAAAAGTGCTTTCCAGGAAGCACCCTATGATTAGGCATTCACAGATCTGTAAATGAAATGTGTCATTAGAAAAACAAAACTTCTTCGTCAGGTTGAGGTTGTGAAATAAAGTTTGGTCCCCCATTGCTCCCCGTCTGTTCTCCTGCATACACAAGGCCTTGAGATGTTGCGCTTGGTGGAAGTATGTCACAGCAGTGAAACAGCCGAGGACTGCAGAATGCTGCGGTGCAGGTCCGTCTGCATTCGATGCAGAGCAGCACACTTCAAACCGGCCATGCATAAGGAAGGGAACAGCGATGCATACTAAATATACATCACAAGCCCTCTGACCTCATTGATGAGACAGAAACACTCTCTGTGGTATGAAGAGATAACAAACTGTACGTTGGTACATTTCAGGTCTGCAGCTCATTAAATCTTTGAGAATTTTACCACTTTTTTATGATCTAAATAGCTCTTGACAGTGTGATGTACATCACAGCTAATTAAAAAGTCATGACTGCAAAGATTTGTCAGCATTATGTGTCATGTCAGTGGGCAGACGCCCCAGGCATTCCAGCACTAACCTGTGTGCGTTTCCTCCATTAATAACTATTCTCCTGGATCCCTCTGCCTCTCTGTCTCTCCTGTCTGACAGCAACACCAGCGCCAAGAAATGGGAAACAGAGCTGCAGACTTTAAGAGAAAATAATGCCAGGCTGGTGGACGCACTGCAGGAGTCCTCTGCTAATGTAGAAAGCTGGAAGAAACAACTTGGTGCCTGCAAGGAGGAGAGTGACACGCTCAGGGAAAAGGTAATACATTTTGGGAAATAAATAAAGCTATGCTACCGACAGATAAGGCGTTAGAAACACTGTTGCCTCTTCTATAAAAGGAACACAAGTGCAATATGAAACGGTCTCAAAATGAGTACAATATCTTTCCTTGGTAGATTAATATATTACTTTAAATATGCATAGTGGGATGATTAAATCCCTCATCAAATTGCACATTTCTTCACTTTGAGCATGCACAGTACTGTGTGTTTTATCAGTTGCTGTGTTCCCTGCACCAGAGTCCACTACAAATAGAATAATTTTAGTTTCATAATCAATGTGGGCTGTTTCTGCAGCTGGCCTGGGGTTCTGATGATACCTTTGATTTTGTACCAGGCTTTCGAATTACTGGTGTCAATTTTCAAGATGACGTCCATTATAGTATTCTTGTCATATTCAGCTTACTATACAAATAAACAGATGTATGATGGGTAAACAAAATGTAATTATGTTCTTAAAGTAGTTGTCCTCATTGATTTACTTTAAATTATGTTTCTTATTTTTCTTTGTGTGCAGATTGCAGAACTAGAAGCACAGTGTAATGAAGCCAATCAGGAGAAGCAGAGGAACGCCCAGCTGTCGGTCCGAGTGCAGGAGCTGGAGGCCGAGCTGCACGACAAAGAGCAGGTGAGACGTCTGTTTGAATCAGAGAGGGCCATTGTTGAGAACAGATTTGTCTGTAAGGTTGGTATAACAACATTTCTTTTTTTTTTGTATTGGAGGTAACATTTACCTTGAAAGTCTATAATTCACTTCTCAACCATGTCAACACTGAAGTTTGATCTACTCTCTCACGCCAAAATGTCCCTGTGTCTCTTCTGTGTACAGCAGCCCATCCCCTCTTGTTCTCACTCAGCACCGCTCCCCCCCCTCAGGAGGTGATTATATCTCCGTAGGAAATTATTTTAGTTTTATTGTGGAATCTTGGATTTTTGTATGGATTGAAATGCTCGCCTCCCCAGCTAAACCCAGACCTTACTACTGTTGAATGTTTTTCATTTCATATTACTTCTATGTAGCCCTTTACTAGATATTTGTCAAGTTTGTGTACAATTTGCCCCCACTGTGAAGATAGTCAGGCTAGGGAATGGGAATTCATCCACTGACTTTGTGACTGAAGTCAGAGCAGCAGGGAATGTTGGCACAAATGCCATTAGCTGCATCGCCTTATGTCTACTGCATCCGTCGTCTATAATCCAAACTAGCTGTCAGCTCAGTGGAGCCTAATGAGGATGAATCCTGCAAGGACACACACTCTTTTGACCTTTGATCATTGCTGTTTAAATGGTGTTTCTATCTGTGGACAAAACATTAGGACCCACTTTTGGGAATCTCTGAGTCTTGCTGCCATTCATCCATAGTGACTGTGTCTCCCTATCCCTGTCATGAAAGGGAGGCACATCAGCCAAATGAGGAACAGATTAAACACATTCTGTTACATATAGGAACAAGTTGATGAGTCTTTATCTATTTGTGTCAAAAGCAAAAGAAAATAATTTAGTATTTATCCCTGTCCAGAATGGCTTTCGAAGTATAAAGTGGATATCTGCTAAGTCCTTTTAAGATATGTTCTAGATTGATCCCCGAAAGATAGTGTGAAACAGCAAGTAAAACAAGTGGACACTGCAGTAAATCAAGCTTTACACTCTCTAAAATGTATAAAATGGTTTTGTTTTTTTTGGCATTTTACAATTATAAGTAACTGCTGCAGATATATATTTTGTTTAGAAAAACATTTTTAAGCTCCACTCCTCATATTGCTTGTTTATTCTGATCATCAAATCAGCCCTTTCCGTCAACATTGAAACAGACAAGCTGCACATTTACACATTTCAGAAGCAGGAACTAGCAAATATTTGAGGACCAATTAATAATTTAAGTAATTAGTAAAACAGATGATCAAATAATGTGGTTGGCTAATCTTCCTTTGGTTCTCTAATCACTGAATTTATCTTGTGTTTAGTTTGAATGACGACGTTTCTCTGCTCTAATGTGTAAAGACCCTTTTATTTCCCAGAGGTAAACAGTGTGTCTGGGATATTCTAGTTTAGCACCTGGCAGCCTGAGTATTTATAGAACATATAAATCTTTCCTTGGAGAGCCGTGTGTCTTACACAATATAGGAGGGAAGCAGTTCAAAGAGCTGAAGCTGATTTTGAAAGACTATAAAAACAGAATCATGTCCTTCGGGGGCTGCAGGGTTTTCAGGGTCCTGTGTATCAGCCCCAGCGCTTCTAGCAGTGACCGAGGGGCCTGCAGCGGGAAGTATCATTGTTTGCACAGCGCTGATACGGCCGACGGCCCACAAAGACTTATCTGCTGTGTGACTCAGCCGTGTCTGGAAATGCACTCCTCCAATTAAAAAAAAAAAGTGTGGATGAATTATTAACAACCACTGTGGTGTTGACCCCAGCGCTGACCTGAAGTGAGCTAACAGAACAAAGCATCAGCAGGTGACTTAAAAGAAGCTGCAAATTAATACTCTGTGTGGAAGTTCTTAGAGCGATGCTTTCAATGTAAGTGAAAGTGTACATGGTACGTACACTATATGTGCCTTTTAAGCAGCAGAGGGATGCAACTTTCACAGCAGTAATAGATGTTTTATTTCAGTAGAAAACAACGTGGACACAAGACAATAGCATAGTCAAGGCTTCTGAATTCATTCTAGTCTGTTTTCTTTTTTTACCCTTTTACCTTGATTTTCATTGTTCCTTACTTTGTGTTCGTGACATCATTGTTTATCAATTATAAAATGTGTCTGTAGCACAGATTATAAAACCGATATTTGTATTGGTCTTCACTTACTTTTTGATCGCAAAGTTTCTGAATTAAATTCGAACTGACATTATAACATTTTGTGGAAAAAGTTGCTTATAGGTCAGTCTCATGTTTGTAAATTAAATGCAAAGCTGAAGCCACGAGACAGGTTAGCTTAGCATAACGACTGGAGAACAACAAGCCAATATGAGTGATTTCCCAATGTTTGGATTCTATTGTTTATTTAGATATCATATATTTTTTTACACAATACAGAAAGAACCAATCTAATATATTTTCGGGCTTTTTATTAAATGATTCTTCCCTGTATTTTTCCCAGGAGCTGGAGAACCTGAGGAAGCAGGCAGAGATAATCCCACAGCTCATGGCGGAGTGCGAGAGCATCACCACAAAACTGCAGGTACGTTCAAAGCACACAGGAATCCCACAAAGCACACATTCCTCTCAGGTGTGAGTCACAGCGGAGTATAAAAGCCCGAGCTTACATCACACGTGAGTACATGATGTCTGTCACAGAGAGGGAACACGCAGGCTCCGAGGCGTACGCAGCACTTTCAGACGGAGGTAGATAAAGAGAGTTCCTATTCACCATTCTGCCTGAGGGTTGGTGACACAACATCCCCATCACGTGTCTCACTAACGCACATTGTGCTTACTGTATCTATTAATAAAGGGCCGTCCTCAGTACAATGCTGAGTGGATTATTGCCTCTTTGCAAAGGATTCCTCCTCGTGTATAAAACAGAGATACTGCAGTTTTGTCACGGCTAATTTGTTTCCTCGCAGTGGAGATTAAATCCATTGCCGAGTACAAAAACAGCTGAAATAGTTGGAGAGCTTTAATGACGGAGTCTGATCATATTTGTCATGGGTGTGAGAACATACTGTTGCCAAAGACAACACAGATTCACACCTATCACCTCCCGTCTTCCTTCTAACAAAGAGCACCTGTTCATCAGGTCTGATTCCTCGACTTTCTGTAAAACCAGATATGTCAGGCTCAGGGAATGACGGTATGCTCGTTAGTGCCAAGTCTTGACAAAAGCTAAATTGGTAGTGACACTCATCTCAGCCTGTTTTCTGACTGACTCAGAGTGTATCATTCATGCTGTCATGCATGTGCTGCGGAGGCAGGGAGGAATAAAACCAACAATGGCATGCCTGAAGTTCTTGTGCTTCACAAAGCTCTACGGCCGGTTTGTTTCTGCTACAGCCAGCTGGATGAACGACAGTGACAACAGAACTGGAGGATCAGGAGTTTATCCAAACAGAAGCATAGACAATGGGATTTCTCGAATACCTCAGTTTATCCAAAATGAAAACTCAGACAGCCCATTCAGATACAAGTTTGTACATGTTGTTTAACAGTTTGGTGACTGCTTCATATACATGAATCCACCTATTCTACCTCTGTGTTGGTGGTCATGGCTCCTCTCTATTTAAAGACGACACCCCATGTGGAGGTCAGGTTTCAGGAGTCAGCTGGGGGATACAGTCGTGCAGGCGCAACACCCATTTAGCACTACTATTTTAAACTCCTCCCTTCAATGGTCTCTTCAGCATAAATGTGTCACTTGTGCCGCCTGCTAGTCTAAAAGACTCGCTTTACCCTGCCATCCCCAGAACAAAAATGTGCCTGTCCTAAATGTAGCATAGGGCTGTTATGATATCAGATTTTTAAAATTCCTTGTATGTGTAAAGCTACTTGCTAATAAAACCAATTCTGGTTATGATTTGTACTATGTGGTTATCATTGCATAAAGAAGTTGCATACATATATTATGGGGCTATCCAAAGAAAATGTGAAATAATAATAAAGCTATCAGTCATATTCAACTTTAGCTTTGTTCCTTGTTGTCTCTTTTTTGCAGATGAATTACACTTATGTGTGTGGGGGGTGTCAGACAAAGCAAGAACGAAAATAAGGGACATTTTGTAAAAGTGCTGGATTTTTTAAAACAGTATTATAGTATGTATAGTAATTAATATCATACCAAGTATTTCATTTTGTTATCACAGTTATCCTCGATACTATTATTTATTGACACAACTAATGTCAGGATTGTTTTGTTTTTTGTCCAGATGATTGTGTTAATATGGATTTTTATTTCTAACATCATTTTTGACACATTTCCCCAGAACTCAAAGCAGTGAAAAGCTTTTATATAACTTTTTGACAAAAGCTGTAATAAGTTCTGTCTTTGGTTTGACTTCTCTGCTAATGCAGGCTAAAGAACAAAGCTGCACTGATGCCTCAATTGCTCTGATATCCCTCATAAGGAGTACATTTGACTTCCCTGTATCCATTATGTTCTGTGATGTAATCGGTTTTTTCCTATCATCCTTCCCCAGACTGCCGAGTCCAGGAACAAGGAGCTGGAGGGGAGGGTAGATGGTCTTCAGCTGGACATGGACGACAGTCAGCAAAAGCAGGTCAACATGAAGGGCGAGCTGAAGAAGTTCATGGATATGCTGGATGGAAAAATAGACGAGCTGCATGAGTTCAGGCAGGGGCTCTCCAAGCTAGGCGTTGATAACTGAGTAAAGTGGCACTGAGCTGAAAGGGTCAGAGGTCAGGTACCAAGGATTCACTACAGTGTGTCTTCAGGGCAGGAACTATGTGGCACCCTCTCCCCCAAGGTGATGTCCACTCAGATTCTATCAGCTTTGGCTTCTAATAAACACTACCATGTGAGAAAGAGATGTTTTCGGAGAGGGAGAGAGAGACTGGCAGGAGGGAGGCCAGCATGCTCCACCAAATGGCTCCATTTTGTGTGCTGGCATTCTGCAACTAAATCAAGAGTCACACTTTGAGCTTACTCGTCCGTTTCTGTGGGGGGGAACTGCTTTACAAAGCTGGTGGAGGGTTCTTAGGTTCTGTCCATCTGTCTTTTTTCTGAAGGCTGCACAGGCAGTCTGAACTTTAGAGTGGAAGAGGAGACTCAAAGGGCTTTAACGAATAACACACAATGACAACGCTGTTCAGCATCACTCAAGTAATAATTGGTGTGAATCCTTGTGGCCCCCTCAGAGAATTAGGGATGAAATATGTCGTCAAACTGTCCTTGCTGTGGCCGCTCTTCTATCTCAGGTGTGTTGGGAGACAGTTTGTACTCATTAGATTTTATGCACATACATGACAAACGGCCGTGACACAAAGTGCCTCCAGGTGTCTGAATATACCTGGCAAGGAGAACTGGCCAAGTGATGACCATCACCATAATAACAACTTTAGGATTTTTGTAAGAAATAAAAAAGATAAAATAAAATGAGAAAAGCCCGTACCAGGGAATATTAATGGGTGTTAATGTTGTGATAAACACAAAGGATTAAACGGGTAAAGAACCATATTGAGGATGGTCAGCAGCAGGACGTCATTAACCCACTTGTTGGTGTTTTCAGTAAACACTCCTTTTGTTTATATTAACATATAGGAGCTCTATCGTCTTAACTTCAGAAACATTTAAAATAAATATAAATGGGAACCCCATTTTCCCATGAGTGGTGTAATGTTCAGAGGACTTTGTGTGTGCAATAGTATTGTTGTCCTTATGTGAAACCAAGACGTCTCCCAGGCTGTTGATGTTCTTCCTACACACATTAGTTTTTGTTATGGTGGTGGTTATCTTTAGGTGAGGGGACTTGGTGCTGCTCGATGGGTGGATAATGTGAAAGTGTACTTCACTGAAAACATCTGCTAGTCAGATTCTTGGTTTTTGTTTTACATATATTTATTTATTTTGGTGCCTCTCTACGACTAGTGTTTCTAGAACATACAGTACCCAGTAAATTCTTAATACAACCTTAACCGGATGTCTCTATATATGTACCATAATATATAATATATAAAATATACCAAACTGTCAAAAGGTTTAATAATTGAGGATTTGTTTGCAAGATGGTTTCGCAGTTGCTTTTGAGACATATTGAAACATGGTACATGTGAAATCAAAGGCATATGTTGATATGGCACATTTACTGGGTTATACTATGATGTTATAAGTCTATATTTTTTCATCACTGTCTTGATCTTTGAAGGGAACATTTACTTCCCTCTGTTTAACTATACTGTTCATAAGTCACCTGAACCTGGAATACAAAGTATGATCCTTCCTTTTGAACCAATGCCTCTTGTGCATTTTGTGACTCCTGTTCAATATGTACAATAGAACTGACAATTGTTAAAATTTAGTTTAAATACAATGCTGTGTTCAGTGTCTTCTTTTCAAATCAATATACTTTGCGGGATCTGCAGAGAAGAGGTTAAGTCACAAATCAGAGCTGTACTGTGTGTGAGACTTTGATTCTGTTAAGGCTTACACATTTGCTTACATTATTTAAATTTAAAGTTGTTTTTTTGTGTATGAGAAGGAGGTGGGATGAATCTACATTGCCAGGGCTGCAACCTGTCGAGTCTCTGCAGCAGTTCAGAAGCTCTGTCACTGCAGGTCTCTTTCTCTGATGCTGATTTAAATCACAGTAAATATAGCTGTAATCCTCACAGAAACCCACACAACCAAAGCAGCAGTGGGATGTAATTACAGTCAGAAATACACATAGCATTTTTCAGAGATCAGGACAAATAATGCAAACTGACAAACTTGAGGGAAGGAGAAACCTTTAAACTCCCAACGTCATCGCAGCGCTAAGGAAATACCTGCAGAGGGGAGATGTTGCCCTGGCAACTTAATCCCACTCACTCCTGTTGGTTGGGAATGATTGACAATGAGTATGGATCCAGGGCAGCCCTCCTACAATTAATTTGTAATTACCCGAGAGAGTCGCCATCCAAACTAAACTCGAGGATTTTGATCTCTGTTTAGCCTTTCATTTCCTTATGTGCCTTCAGAGATCAGCTGGCTATTACAGAAACATCTGGGTGGAAGATGAATCAAATTATACAGTTCATTTACCAATTAAGTAGCATGTGGAAGCAATTATACCCTAAATTATTCATCTTTATTTTATCAATCAATTGTTAGTGCAGAATCTAAAGCTATTTCATTACAATTATATAAAACTAAAAAGCCAGATCATTTAACTAAAACTGGAGCCACAGAAAGTAAAAGAACCGAGTGGTTATCAAAAGTGTTGTTTAATTTTGAGAAAATGTTCTGCTTCACTCTTCAGTCTTTACACCACATTAATACTGTGAACGGAATTAAATCAAATTAATACAATAAACAAAACGAAGAAATGTCGCTAAATATTTGCAAACTTAAATCCTATAGCGTTAATAACAATTTAACATCCTCAACTAAGACAGTTGACTGACTTATGAGCTAAATATCAGCAAGAAGACATGCTCATTGTGAGCATGTTAGCATGCTAGATTTAGCTTCAAGCACTGCTCTTGGGGTTATAATTGTCATTGTGGGCAAAAAAACACGATGCTGCATTCCTGTGGTGCACACTTTAAATCAGCATCAGGAGTAATGTTAACAGCAGCAACACAAACTCCCGAGGAGAATGATATGGCCTTGGTTGTATTTTTGGAAATGTTGTAAAACAAAACATCATGTAGGCTAGGCATCATGTCACTTTTCAGACTTTATATTGACTATGAATTAATTAAATGAAAGATAGGTGAAAATCAATAACTATGATATCCCTAACTTTGTCTTACATCAAATCATCAATCACATTGAAATGAATACAGAAGCAGTGATGCAGCTCTGTGGTTCATGTCTGTCTCTCACGGCTCATTGTGTGACTGGTGATGAGTGGGCGAGTTGGTGAAACATCATTAAGAGACTGTGCTGCTCTGTACATGTGTCTGAGAGAAAGAGACTTTCCTGTTGCCATGGTTACAGGCTGCGGAATTTCATGTTGATGGTCTGGTTCCATCTGAGTGCCCGCCAGGTATGTCTTCAACAAGGTGAATGACCCGTCTTCCACCTGACTCACCTGGATGATGGGGACAAATGGCCGCGGCAGGGGGCCGCAGCCCTGAAACCATGACGATGTTAGAGAGCGTTACTCCCTCTGCCAGCAGCTGCTCTCTAAAGCACTCACAGAAGGATAAAGCCGTCACAACTGGCTGGGGTGTCTGAGCTGTCACTGCAGGAGAGAGATATGGGAGTGACGGCTGTCGGGATCACAATATGAGTCATCATCATCATCATCATCATCATCATGTGGGCGTCAAATCTGCCAGGGCACACTCAGCGGAGGTTCACCGGCACAGGTTCATACGACACCTTTTAGATGGTGTGACTCATTTAAAGAAGGCGGGTTTCATTTCGCTGCAGGCGCAGATCAGGAAACACCGCGAACCATCGTCAGGATAAGATCTGAGGCAGACAGATTTTCAATGGGAAAGGAAACGCTAACCGTCTGTGATTATGATCCAATGTGTCTCATTTATTTTTTGAAACTCAGGAGTACAAGTTCAGCCGCAGCCCTTATCAGCCCATCTGCTACACACTGTTTCATATCTTTGCAGTGATTAAACATTTTGTCGGCAAACCATGAAATACTGTTTGCCCTACAGTATTGTAAGTTGCGTACATAATACATCAAAGGCTTGTCTTTTCAGGTAAGTGCTGTGTCAAAGGTTCAAAAGGTTAAAAAATGTCTCAGCAGATTTAACTGTTGGGGAATAATTTGTTTAGGTATTCAACCTTCGACACAGTTCATAATTTTCTCCTTTCCCATGGCATAGTTCTACGGCCTTGGGTATTGCTGCTATCTCTCTTTAGGAGGAGCAGCTTGGGCGCATTGTTGTTGCCAGTCTGACAGAGCACAAGCCGCCATGAGGTAGTTTACTGTTCAGGGACGAAGGTTCCCTGGCGCACATTTATTCCTATGGACGAGAGCTCTAGTTAGATTCAGGGTCCATATTTGTTTAGTCTCACTGATGAAGAATGTTGATTATTACACTCCGAACTAGTTAAAACATCGAGCTGCAGAAGAGTTCTTGAGAATTAGTTTGGCAACCGCTGTGTCAACTCGTGACACAGCACCTGTTTTGTCAATTCTCCGGCCGTAACTCCAAATAAACCGTCAGTGTTTGCCATCAAAGCTCCAGCTCTCCTCGTGCCTCTGAGTCCCGACTACATTGCTACAGAAGTTTCCCCCACAATTTATAGACGGAGCCTTGTACATGACCTAATTTGTATAATTAGAGGATGTATTGATTATTAAAAAAGGTATAGTCTTGTGGTCACAATATTTCTTATGGCATCAAAGAGGAAGACATTACAATTTCACTTAAATTAACCCATACATTTCTAAAAAAAAGAGATGAGAGAAAAGTGCATCAAAAGCCTGGGTACAAACAATGACGTCGACAAAGACATGAAGGCTGTAAATAGTTAACAGTGCTGCACTTCATATGTTTAGTTATATGCAAAAACTACAAAGCTCAGTTAGCTGCAGCCCTTTTGGGTCTGGTAACACACAAAAACAATTGTTCAGATTTCATTACATTCAAAAATAATTCAAATGAGCCTAGTTTAGACTCTTTAATGTGGGAAACTGAGTATTTGTGACAGTGTACTTGTGAAGCACAGGCTTCCACTGCTGTGTGCCGTCTCACAAGGCCTTTAGGCGGCAACTTGGGAGGAATTCAATCCTTTGCACACTGTACTACACTGCGCTGCTTTTCTCCTTAATGAGCGCTGAAACACAACGCCTCATTTGCTCAGTTCTGGATTTCTGCAAACCTGCAGCTTTTAAGAAGACTAAATCCTGATTCTGCCACTAGCTGCTTGGTTGGATGTGAGCGATTCTGGATGTATTACAACATCTCGGGGCTATTTTGAAAAGTGCAATGTTAAAGTTAAAGTGGCGTAATCCCATCCGTGTCTAAGAGGAAGCTTTTCTGTGAACATTTGGCAGCAACATAAGCTGTAGTTCAGAACCATCAAGCAAACAGAGAGGGGGTAATGTTGAAAAACTGTGTGTGTGTGTGTGTGTGTGTGTGTGTGTGTGTGTGTGTGTGTGTGTGTGTGTGTGTGTGTGTGTGTGTGTGTGTGTTCAGCTGTCCCAGTCAGTGCTTTGTGTCTCGTCTTCCCTGTCGTCAGAGTCAGAGTCGGCTGCAACCTTCTTCATCCTCATCATGGCGGCTTTGATGCTGCGCTCCAGCTCGTTCGCTTCGCTCGTCGGTACTTCTCCATGTGCAGGAACCATCTACAATACAACAAGTTGGTGGTTCAAGCATTTACATCTCTGAAAACTGAAATCAATATACTTTTTACTGCAAAAGATATTTTGACATATTGGTAAAGCCCTGGTGTAAAAAATAACATTGAAGATAGCTTTGATCTGATGCAGCTACATACATTCCAGCGGTTATTAACGTTACGACTGCTGTGTCCGCTGCTGCCTATATAAAGGTCAGCGTTTACACTTGATAGTCGGCATAGGAAAATATAGGATTTGATCACAAAACTCAACACAAAACACTCACAATAACTTGTTGAGTGAGTTCAATCTGCAGGATAATTGTGAATACCAACACCAGTGGCAAAACAGCTTGTATAAATGGTAGAGAATGAGAGCCTGATTTATGGAATGCAGGAATTATCTTCTAAGAAACACACAAAATATATATATATTTTTTTGTTGTATTGATTTCTTATTACCTTATTTAACGTTTTACAACTAAGAAAGACTTTCAATGAGAAATAAAGTTGTCCGTCATGCAATAAAAAATGTGTTTCATGACAAAATGTAAGGTAAAGTGTGATTTATGGTGAGGATGTTTTAAGTATGCTTTAATGATTATTTGCATTATGTCGAAAGTCAGAATTATTATGGCTCGGGTAATCTTGAAATTAAATGTTTGCATCGTCCCAGGACTATATGCTAGTTTTTTAAAGAAAAACTAACCTTCAGAGTTCTTGTGATGACCATACATACAGTATCTGTGCAACAGGCTGAGATCAGTCAATATATTGGCCTGGCTGAGATGTGAACCTAGCTGAGTGTGGATCTCTGCTCTTCAAAACATCTCACCTTCTTCAGGGTGACTCCAAGTCTGATGAAAGACATCAGAGTGCTCCTCGTGTCTCCAGCAGGGGACGCTGTCTTTGGAGAGGAGACCTTTTTAAGCTGAATCTGTCCACGCTGCAATGAGGCCAACACTTCATCCATTGTTCCTGCAGTAATACAGCAATAAAGGAAAACACATACTTTATGATAAATGAAGAAGCTGGACGTGAATAAAGTACTGTCTCTGCGTCTGAACATTTTGACTTTACTACACTGCGATTTTTGGAGAAACAACATCGTCTTGAATGGCTTAGAAAACATTAAGTGCTGTTGGACCACACACACACACACACACACACACACACACACACACACACACACACACACACACACACACACACACACACACACACACACACACACACACACACACACACACACACACACACACACACACACACACCACACACACACACACACACACACACACACACCACACACACACACACACACACACACACACACACACACACACACACACACACACACACACACACACACACACACCTAAATTTTGTTTGAGCGTGATCTTGGCTTGAAAAGGATGGTCCTCTTTTTCACTGAGAGGCATCGGTGTGTCTTCAGAGGAAGGTGAAGCTTTGACAAGTGGAGGAAGGAAAGCGGGGGGAAGTGGAGGAGGGGGAGGTGGAGGAGGAGGAGGAGGAGGAGGAGGTGCAGTGGGGGGGGAAGTCGCTGCAGGTGGCGGTGCAGCGAAGATTTGGACAGGGATGTCTTGAGGCTGCTTTTTCTTGGGTGTTTTATTGCGTCTGGGTGCAGGCCGGACAGGGGGGGGGCCCTCGGGGGGGCCCAGGCTGATGATGGACAGAGGCTGGGAGGAACACGGCCCCTCGGTGGGAGACATCCTGGACTGAGGAGTCTTCTGGATGTACTGGCCATGTCGCCTCTTGAAAAAGACGAAGAGAGGGAGAATGTTTTTTAGAGGACATTGTGTTGTCTTATGTTCTGAGAGCGGCACAACAACACGCAGTGTAATGTTCTCCTGTTTTAAATAGCTCTCACAATGACTTGAGTTTAAACTGAAATGACAGACTGTGCAAACACGCACGCACTGAAAAAACTCTGAAAGTTATATTCTTTACTCACTGATGCTTGAGGAACCTCAGGAACGCCAAAGTCATTAAAAGGCATCCTGAGGTGATCATGAAAGTCTGAACTAAACATCATGGCATGCACTGTAAACACTGGCTGACTGTTGTTGAAACGGTTTTTTTAAATGTATTTAATTGAATACTTTTTTTTCTACTTCATTGTTTGTATTTGGAAATAGGTTATTTCGGTTGATACCAAAAATGTATTGAGAACCGATACCACGCCCTACTACCAAGGCACTGGGGTTGAGCAGCTAATAACTACATTTTGAGATAAACCGTGTCTTAAGCCTCTGGGGTTTCATTGAGCAGAGGCAATGACAGAGCCTGACCTCTCTGAAGGATCGTAATCTGCTCAGAGTTTTCTCTCGCTCCTCGTCCACCCACTCTTTCCTCTTCTGGTCCTCCTCTTTCCTCTTCTCTCGTTTCTGCGGACAACAGAGGGAGACAGTGAGAGATATAAGGAAAAAAAAGGCGTAATTTGCATCGTTTTCTGCCAACGTTTCAAGCTGCTCTGTTGATTGATTGGTTGCCATGGGGACGTACCATGTGGACATGATGATGCTGGTTGAAGAGTAATGAGCTCTGCTTGGCGGGAAGCTGCTTCCGCTCCTGGGCCTCCATGCACTGATCCTAACAACACACAAACATCCCACACTCAAAAGTACATAGGATTATTTAATTACAGTTTGACATCTAAATGTATAAGAAGTTAACTGCAGTAAAACTGATAACAGTGGGCAAATAACGCCTCAGTTATTAAGGTTTTTGAAATATTACAATGTTGCTCTTTTTTGCTGCTTTTTGAAATATTCATGCCTTTTGATATCTGTGGGTGCTTCCTGGGAGCCTCTAACTAACCAGGGGATTCTTTACACTTTGTTCTGAGCAATAAAATGTTTTAGTCTTTTTAAATCGGACACCAAGCCAGCAACAAGAGAAAATGCCAATTGCAGCAACTGTGCTTCAATTACTCTGCTAAAAATAAATCAGTAAGGAAAATAAAACATTTAAAGCAATGAGCTGTGACGTGATGGAGTGAGGAACATGCCACCAACGTATTTTATTAACATTTAAATGTATTGTATTATCTGCTATTTAAAAATCTGACTCGGTCGTTGCCCGCACCTTTTTGTTTCGGAGGTAAGCTCTCCGGGAACAGATGCCGCCTCTCTTGGTCTCCAAGGTCTGCAGCCGTTGTTTGAGCTGAGTGAGAGCGGGGGGGTCTTTCTGTTGAACACCTGGGTGGAACAAGCTGTGCAGCTCCTCTGTATCCTCACACACATCATAGTACACCACCTCGTCCTTCAGCTCTACAAAACAAAGGAAATACCATCACTCAAGACTCACCGTTAACCTGTTCAACCGCTGCTCTTTAAACTCACTCAAGTGTAACTCCGACACCTTCACGACTGCTTTCTATAGTTTTAAACAGAGATGACATTATGCTCAGTGATGTCAAAATGTGCTACGTCTATTTAAAACTTTGTACACCAATATGCCAACAAGCTCAGAAGCTGTGATGTAAACCACAGTCGTGCAGGTTAAACTGTACAGGCACATCACAATCAGATCATTTTCCTGATTTGATGGTAAACTTACTTCTGAAACAAGTAAGAAGTAAACATCATTTTATTTATAGGGTGTTATGAAAGCCTGATAAATGCAGGTAGATCTCTGCTTGAATAATCCACCTAGACTAGGTTTCAAAGGGTCTTGCAGATTGATTTCAGTGAAGTTTAATTACTTCATTTAATTACTGACGAGCTGCATATAACTTGTAATGTTCAAGTTAATCTGAAAGTACAGCTCATTTTGGTTTCGATGTTTACATGCATACAAAAAAACAGGTCATCTGCGTTAGCTGTGAAAAACTAAGATTTCTTATTAATTATTCATATTTTCAAACAAGTAGTTGGAAAAAAACACCTTGCCCACTGAGGAGCATTTTATTTACCGTGTAAACTCCGTTAAAAGGCTCGTTAAATTCAGCAGCCTCCGTGGATTCAAACATCTCATATTTTCTGTCAGCTGTCCTGAAGCTTTGTTTACCGAGCAACTGGTAGAGGACACCTTGCCACTTTTATGTAGGGATAATAAACTGAAGTTGAAGTAAAAGACACAGAACACAACTTGGAAGCCAACGACAGATGTCCCAGGAGGAGCAATTAGGAAATGATTTCCATGCACAAAATATGTCCCCGAAGAAAACCAGTGTACAAGACACCGAGGAACCCCTGTGCATCATAATATAATCCAGTCCTGTAATAAATATGTCTCACAAAAGTGTAGTGCGACATTATATTGTAAGGTGTGAGGAAAAAATATACAAAAAACACAGAGATGTGGCATTTCATGTCAACATCAAAATGTTTTCCCTCTTACAGGTTTTTAAACTGACACGCTCCTCCGCCTTCTTAGAGTCATAACTGCTTAAACATCAAACAAACGCATAAACATCCATAAATCCCAAAAGAAACCTCCTGCAGAAACCAGGAGCTGCTTCACTTTATTAATCTGATACATGCCTGAGAGTAATCACATTTTAACTTCACTTCAGTATTAAGTACTTCAGTGATAGTTTGTACATGCATGGGTACAGTGACAACAGGAACAGTTGTTGAGTGACCCTTCAGCTAGAGTAGGGCTGTCATACTGCAAAGCATTACCTTGTTCGAGTGCAGCCATCCACTCTTTGACTGCCTTGAATTTAAATACAGATGGAGACATTTGTGTGTTTGTGTGAGGGCCGTTTTCTTTTTCCAATTACAGTTTCACAGTGTGAGAACATCTTGAGCCTTCTCTCAGTATCTTGTGCTGAAGCTTCTGCCATTATGTTTTCTTTAATGAAAACGTTTTAATAAATACCCCCTTGTCAAAATTACACTTTTTTGATAAGGGTTGTAAACTGAAGTACTGTATAGGACATCCCTGTGATCCCCTGTGTGTTCATGTCATGTGTCGTCTACCTTTAATCTGCCGCTGCACCGTCTCTATCTGAGCCACCAGCAGCTGCTCCTCGTTCTTCAGGATCTCAAACTTGGTGTCGTACAGTTCGAGTTGGGTTTCATAAAATCTTATCTCCAGCTGGTCCACTGTGTCCTGCTGCTGCCCGTCCTCAGATCTGGGATCAGTTCTGTGGCTCTGGACTCTGCCAGACAGGCTGCCCAGCTGCACCGCAACAACACACACAGGTCAGAGGATCACACTTGCTGCTCTGTGTTGTACAGACTAATAACAAC
This sequence comes from Pseudochaenichthys georgianus, assembly GCF_902827115.2. Lineage (NCBI taxonomy): Eukaryota > Metazoa > Chordata > Actinopteri > Perciformes > Channichthyidae > Pseudochaenichthys > Pseudochaenichthys georgianus. The sequence continues at coordinate 26,760,207 of NC_047505.1, read as the reverse complement.
TTAAAATGCTTGCTTATTGACCATTTTCTAAAGTCACATCATGAGTTGTGGATGATTTAGCTGCTGGTTTTCATTCATTTTAGTAAGCAAATAACTTGAAGCGACTTGAAACTTGGTGGTTATCTCTCAAAGAGAGATGTGGAGGAGGTGGCAAGCAGGGGCTGTTTTAAAATAAAACTGGTGCGTTGAAATACACCTTGATAACGACAATAAGTACATTTTTAACATTTTAAGGGTGGCAACCAAAAAATCTATAACAAGGAAGTGGATGAGCCAAGAGGTCCCGACAGAGGGAGAGTGGATGGACGTGATTCATCAGATATATATAATGGAAAAGTTGACATATGCACTGAGACTACAGAGTGGAACATTTGAGAAGAGGTGGAAGCGATGGCGTGACCTGGTGAGGCCCACAAGGCCAGATTTTGTTTAGCTTAAAAAAAAGGAGGATTGCTTAATGACTGTTAAAGAGCTCATCCCTGTTGTGATGTCTTTTGTCTTTTTTTTCCTTGTCTACGTATATGTCTGTTTGTTAACCTGTAAGGAATGAAAAATAAAAAGATAATTACAAAAAAAAAGAAATACACCTTGAATGGATTTGACTTTAGACTCAACTCTAAACTATTTTGTGAAAGAATATCTTAAACATAATCTTATTCAAGACATCTCCGTTTGTTATTTTTTGCCTTGAGATTTAAAGCCGTGTAAAACGGAAAAGTGTTTTAAATGAGCCGGATATATTCTCTTCATTGTGTGTTGATGGTTGCTTTTCCTGTCTGTTGTGTTTAATTTATGTTTAAACTAACTGTTATGCTGTCTCTGCCAGGGTTTCCCTCAAACAACATACAGTATTTCTGAAGCGACTTCCTGCCTGGTAAAATAAATAATAATAAAAATATTGCTTGAGTGTCCTTAAACTCGATAACAAGGGCATTATAAAAATAATCTCTGCTATAACCTTGATAACCTTTCAAGACAGTTTTGTATCCACATCGTGATGCAACACACAGAAACCAAGGTAGGAGAGTTATGTTAAGGTTTTCTGACATGTAGTTAATGAGCAGGCACAATAAAAGTAGGTGTATTTCCATAGGTGTGGCGTACTGATCTAATTTTTCAATGCTCACACACATCTGTGTCTGTGAGGGCTCCTGGTGAGTTCACTGTGGTAGATACTGCCGGCATCCTGACTTTCAAAGAGCTGACATGGATGAATAATGCAGCCACATTAAGGTGAAGCTGCTGAAGGTGTTCTTTACAAAAAGTGAAAATATGCAGCATGACACCCTACGGTAGAAAGTAGCTTGTTGTGGTCTACCCAAAATAATGTGATCCTCACATTAGAGTACGGCCCCTGAACTCACAGATATGCAGATACAGTAGCTGGCACGTTCGAGAATGTAAATAGACTCAGATGCACTGACTTATTCATGCATGCAGGTTTTGGGGGTGCATCAGGGGACAATTCTGTGTTTTATAAATAGATCAAAGGACAGATATTCACATCAGACTTGCATACCAAGTGGAAGATTCACTGTGTCACATCTCTACAGACATACCGTTACAAGAGATAAATGACAGATGGATCTGAATAACAAATAAAGCCTTTCAACTGTCCAGCTGATACACCATTGTGGATTATGCTGATGCTACCAGAACCATTACAAAAAAAACCTGGGGATTATGGTTGTTTACAAAATGTACCATTTCTCTGATGCCGTTTTTCTTGCGGTTCAGGCACATCTCTTTAGCTCTCATATGCTGCAGGGTTTCTTTGGCCAAGAGGAAGCGCAGTTGCTCCAGTCTGGGAGCTGCAGATGCCCAGGCAGCCGCTCCAAAACGAGCCTTGTCCCCCTCCATCTGCTTTGACATACCTGGATATTAAATCACAAAGCTCTGTTATGTCTGCATCGCACAAAGCAAGCTTATATTAGCAGCTACAAATCCAAATGGATACTTTTACAAAGTAAAATCTAATCAATTGGAGGTGTACACAGAATTACAGCAGCCATAAAATACGGTTTTGAGTTTTCTAATCTACATTCCCTGACCTATTTCCTTTAAAATGAATATGAAAATCTGTATTTGTGTGGACTTCAATATGAGATAACTTTTATAAAATCTCATAAATATGTTGTTTGCTGTTGCAGTGCAACTAGGGACTCTGAGTGCACTTCATTTCCTGTGCTGAAGAAAGACACATAAAGTCATAAATTCATACATAAATAAGAGAAATAAACATAGCAACTTATACCAGCCAGAGCTTTTGAAGTCTGTGCAAAGTAGGTGACGGTGATGTCCTGAATCGAGGCGACTGCGTCTTCTGCTTTCGTTCTCCACTCCTCCGCCTCCTTCTCCAGAGCTTCAATTCTCTTAGGACCCAAGTCCTCAAACTCTAAAGACTTCTGCAGAGCCAGAAAGACATTGGACAGTTTTACACTCTGGGAATCAAAGCAGGCTTCTGGCAGACACTTTAATTTAAGTTTATTGTTGAAGTTTGTTTACACATTCTGCTTGAATGCAACACAAAAATAATGTAATATGTCAATCACTCCACCAACACATGTGTACAGTTATACGACAAGACCACGATGTAGAGTGGGATAGATGAAGCCGCTCAATCCTTACACCAGCACAGCTACACATAGCTAAGACTGAAAGGGAACTGCAGTGATCACTGAATGAAATCTAGTCCGTACTGGGATTCCAACTGTTAATAACCATTTATTAACGTGAAAATCTAGGAAAATACAACTAATGTCGACTGTTATAATGTCCAGGTATAAGCTAAAACATGTCCCTATATTGTTCTTATATATCTAATCTAAATATGTTGTTATATGTAATCAATATTGGGAATGGACTACTTTATGAACTTTTTTCAATATATCTTGACTTGTGGACTGTGCACAGTCTGGAGTTATTGGAAGTGTTTGGAAAGAAAGAAGGCTGCAAATTAGTGGTTACACAGTGATACAAATAGTGGGAGGAACTGTGAGCGTATACCACAAGTACTGGCATCTTTAAGCAGTTACATAAGTTTGACAATGTTCTTTGGCTATAAAGGTGTATTTGCATAACATTTGGCAAAAGCTGTCTGCAGATATTTTGCCTCGAGCTGAGGATGTTCCAAAAACCTTTCATTTATGTGCGTTAACACTTCAATTAATAAGATATTCAGTCATTCGTTTTACAAAAAACACATCTATATGAATTTACCACATCCTAAAAAGGCATTGCTGCTAACTAGATGTCTTTATTTACCAGGATCTCCATCTTGTAGAGGCAGGCCAGCTCTCTCATGTCCCTGAAAGGCTGCAGCAGGTACTGGAAGAAGGTGGTAGCCACGGTGACCAGGTCCTGGTATGCCTCGTCCTCTTCCTCGTAGATACACAGCAGCGCCACCATTCGGTCTACACTGCCATGACGCTGCAGGAGCTGCAACATGGAAGACATAAACACCATTAGCTGGGTTTATTCTGAACCCACAGCCGAGCTTTGCTCTATGCGCCTTTTCGTATAGCAGTATATACAGTGGGGCAAAAAAGTATTTAGTCAGCCACCAATTGTGCAAGTTCTCCCACTTAAAAAGATGAGAGGCCTGTAATTTTCATCCTAGGTATACCTCAACTATGAGAGACAAAATGAAAAAAAAAAAAATCCAGAAAATCACATTGTCTGATTTTTAAAGAATTTATTTGCAAATTATGGTGGGAAATAAGTATTTGGTCAATAACAAAAGTTCATCTCAATACTTTGTTATATACCCTTTGTTGGCAATGACAGAGGTCAAACGTTTTCTGTAAATCTTCACAAGGTTTTCACACACTGTTGCTGGTATTTTGGCCCATTCCTCCATGCAGATCTCCTCTAGAGCAGTGATGTTTTGGGGCCCTCCAAAGATGTTCTATGGGGTTGAGATCTGGAGACTGGCTAGGCCACTCCAGGACCTTGAAATGCTTCTTACGAAGCCACTCCTTTGTTGCCCGGGCGGTGTGTTTGGGATCATTGTCATACTGAAAGACCCAGCCACGTTTCATCTTCAATGCCCTTGCTGATGGAAGGAGGTTGTCACTCAAAATCTCACGATACATGGCCCCATTCATTCTTTCCTTTACACGGATCAGCCGTCCTGGTCCCTTTGCAGAAAAACAGCCCCAAAGCATGATGTTTACACCCCCATGTTTCACAGTAGGTATGGTGTTCTTTGGATGCAACTCAGCATTCTTTCTCCTCCAAACACGTCTAGTTGAGTTTTTACCAAAAAGTTCTATTTTGGTTTCATCTGACCATATGACATTCTCCCAATCCTCTTCTGGATCATCTAAATGCTCTCTAGCAAACTTCAGACGGGCCTGGACATGTACTGGCTTAAGCAGGGGGACACGTCTGGCACTGCAGGATTTGAGTCCCTGGCGGCGTAGTGCGTTACTGATGGTAGCCTTTGTTACTTTGGTCCCAGCTCTCTGCAGGTCATTGACTCGGTCCCCCCGTGTAGTTCTGGGATTTTTGCTCACCGTTCTTGTGATCATTTTGACCCCACGGGGTGAGATCTTGCGTGGAGCCCCAGATCGAGGGAGATTATCAGTGGTCTTGTATGTCTTCCATTTTCTAATAATTGCTCCCACAGTTGATTTCTTCACACCAAGCTGCTTACCTATTGCAGATTCAGTCTTCCAGCCTGGTGCAGGTCTACAATCTTGTTTCTGGTGTCCTTTGACAGCTCTTTGGTCTTGGCCACAGTGGAGTTTGGAGTGTGACTGTTTGAGGTTGTGGACAGGTGTCTTTTATACTGATAACGAGTTCAAACAGGTGCCATTAATACAGTTAACAAGTGGAGGACAGAGGAGGCTCTTAAAGAAAAAGTTACAGGTCTGTGAGAGCCAGACATCTTGTTTGTTTGTAGGTGACCAAATACTTATGTTACCGAGGAATTTACCAATTAATTCATTAAAAATCCTACAATGTGATTTCCTGGATTCTTTCCCCCCATTTTGTCTCTCATAGTTGAAGTGTACCTAGGATGAAAATTACAGGCCTCTCTCATCTTTTTAAGTGGGAGAACTTGCACAATTGGTGGCTGACTAAATACTTTTTGCCCCATTGTAAGTATATTATAATAATATAACAGTCAATATACAAGTCATTTGAGAATACACCTTCATAACCGTGACGGCTTAAGGTTGAGCTAAGAAGTCAGAGGTTGGCAGTTGTCATTTCTCAGACATTGAAGTCAAACAAATGTGTCTCATCAAATCTGATACCATTATCAAGAGCATATATCAAGGGTTTCAAGTGATGAGACCTTGTGTTCACCCAGGTCAGGTTGATCAATAACTGAAAAGTTGTCAGGTAAACGAAACAACGCGGTTCAAAAATGTAGGTTTGAATGACGGAATACGTAGAAATACAGATAGATTTATTTTTATTTTTTTTAAAGGTCATGTAATTTCCTCAGATTTTTTGAAGATACTCAACCTGTGCAATATAATTCACTACTTGTGTATGCACTAGAGGGCGACATTATAAGACTTAACTGTAAAATAAAGTTCAAATAAAGTCCAACATCATCAAGCCATGACCTCAGATCTGCTCTCTGGCACAGTGTCAACAAAGCATCATATGATCTAAAAGGTGGTTTAACTGCATCAGTGTTTATTTTGTATGCAATCTTTAAAAGCATTAGTTGTAGAGATTTTGCTGATCCTGTGTAGCTGACTGGATTGTGTACTTATCTTAAGTAAACAAAAGGGTGAGGATGGGTGGGTCAAGTTACATTTCTGTGGACAAATCACTTAAAGGGTCAATAATCACAGTCTGAAAGAGAAACAGTGATGGTGGTGTTGCAACATCTTAAGCTTTGAATACACACAAACAGGAAATATTTGCTGTGTCATAGTAGACGTGTAACACCACTGTGTTGTGCTACTCCTGTAGAGAAATATTCATAAGAAAATCATTAATGGAAATACAGTCAAGCTTTTCAGAGGTTTCTTTTACTAAATCTTTCAATAAATCCTCACAAAATCTTCTTTCTTTTAGTATAACTTTTAGAAATGTAACGTTCCTTCAGATAATATCAGTGTGGCTTGTCTACATGTATTTTTGACAGCCTCAAAGAAAGCTTCTAATACTTCTACACGTGTTTGCCTTGGTGTACAGAGGCAATAAATGCAGAAGAAAACATGGAGAAACTGAAATAGAGTGAAGTCTATTTATATCCTATATTATAAGAGCAAAACGGCATAAAATGACAGGTGTTTACTTTTTAAATAAAACTTGTTAATAAAAAATAGTTGGTGCCCTAAAAATAAAAAGTATGTGCTCCACGCTACAAAAGTGCTGAATTGTCAAGCAAAAATATTCCTTTAAGAAAAAGTCCTACTCTTTAAGTGTATAATTGCAATGCTGCCTTGATTCAGAGTCAATGGGTCTCATGACATGAAAGCTAGAAAATAACTTCGGAATGAAAACGGCACATTTTATAATAATAACAGTCATATGATATAGAAGGTGGACAAAAATCCACATGATATCGAAGCAAGTGATCTGCAAAGAAAAAAGGGGAGAAGCCAATACACAATAGGTGTGTCTTATTCATCCAGCGCAGTCATAATATCAGTAATGGATTAGGATTCAATCGTCAACATGACTTGAAAGAAATTAAAAAGAACATCGACAAAATATTCAAATAAAAATAGAAGCACTTAAATCGAATCCTACGTGTTCAGTACAATAAAATACAATGATGCATTCATTCGGAGTTTAAGTCACACCGACTGTGTATCACAGGGCAGCTCGATGGGAGCCGTGACCGTCTATCTTTGCCAGGCTTGTGAATACTGCTACCTGCCATCGATGTGAAGCACCTGTGGCTCATTGATCCCTCACCTGTCACACCCCCCTCACCTGTCGCACGTGACCCTTGGCCCTCGACATCTCCTCCTGCATGCTCTTCCTCTTGAACTCCAGCAGATTTTCAAAGTACTCCTCAACATCCCGCTCATCCTGCGTGAACAACGTGTCGAGCACTATCTTTCTTCCGCACACGTCAATAGCAGTGCTGAAGTATTTCTCCAGTTTCCTGCACGGCGTGTCTGTATCCCTCTCCTTATCATCATCCTCCCCGGGACCTCCTGACCTGCTGCGACTCAGGAAGAGCAGGTCCCAAATGTTGCCTTGCTCAAACTCTGATAAGTCCGGGAAGCAGTGTGCCAAGATGTCCGCCACACATGTGAACTGCAGGTGGATGTGTTTGAGGTCGCTGACGGAGAAGAGTCCGGCCCAGCTTACCTGAGGGTCCCCGAAGACCCCCTCAGATCTGCGCTTCTGTCGCTGTAGCGTCCTGTTGTGGCAGGTGACGGCGAACTTACACTCGATGACGCTCCATTGTACAATGAATCCCAGCTTAAACGTCTCCTGTTCTTCAAATATGTTACTTTTCACCGCCACCCACCCATCCAGACTGTCCAAACGCTCAGTTTCTACGTTATTCATCTTATAAACAGCTGTTTCACTTCGGCCCCTGAGAAGCTACTGGCTCTGTTTACAACGTCCGCCATTGGTGTGACGTAAGCCGCATTCAAAGACCTTTGACATATCCGGAACTATCCATCTCACTAGAGCACAACATTTTAAACCATAGATAAATACAATTTATCCCATCTACTTTCAATAAAATAAATTACATAGCATTGTTAAAAAAGTTCAGGATTGCTTGATTTTAAATCATCATTATTAGCTATTTTTGTTCGTTTCCAAGGTACTGAAAGAACAAATTGTGTTATTAACGAGGAGCAGGGAAGGCATCATAATATCCCTGGCAATGTTTTCAACTTCGACCTTTGAATCACATGTTAGGGGAATTCCACCTCCTTAGTAGCAATACATTAAAACTGATACTGGTTTTAAGTTACATGAGTATACACAGTGTTATCAAAACTAAGGTTTATTATTAGTTGTGAGCTTATTTTCAATAAATATCCAACTTTCTGCATGTGTGTTTGGCATTCCTGTGATATTTGAGCAATCCGAGTAGCCTACCATCTATTTCTGTCACAGCTGCTTGGTGAGGGTTGGACTGCCTTCACAGCTGACTTGTCGGACACCAGTGTTGGCCTAAAATGGCCGTTGAGAACAGACTGTTTTGCTGAATTATCAAGGTAAACATGCATCAAATAATATAATCACAATTCATCCTTTTATCACTAGCAGACTGTTATATTAGAGACAACTTGGTGGGTTAATGAATGAAGAGTGTAGTTTTTAGTTCTTCTCTTGTGTGTTGTTTCTATTTAGCTGTTATCTGATGCAGAATGTTTTGTTCTTAAATGTTTTTGATCAATAAAGGATTGAAGTAAATAGATCTTTTATCCGAAACTTTACAAATATTTTTAAAACTCACAGCCCCTCTCCCCATGGACTTGTTTGAGATCAGAGGAGGCACACTGGATGTGATTGCAGAGGAAGCTGAGCACCAGGATTTGAGCAGAGATTCAACCATCATGGCAGACAGAGAAGCGAGGCCCCCCCGAGGTGTGTCCACCTTCCAGAGGTTTTCTGTAGGCACCAACGAGTCCCTTCACTTTGAGCCCTGTGAGGACAGCCTTCCGTCTCCCACCCCACCAGAAGATGAACTGGATGATGACAATGTGTTCAGAGAGGGAGAAACTGAGGTGAGACATTGGCACATATTTTGCCCATGATGTATGAATGAAACATTACATTTTTTTCCTTTATTTGTTTGGGTTTACATTATTAAAATGGTCTTGGTAAACATAGCAGCACAAATGCAGAATCTGCCTGCTAGAGATGCCATGGCTAAATCCATTAAAACATGCCCATTCTTTTTCTTTTTTTCTTAATATGGCAATTACGTTCCACATGCATATCTATCATTTCAGGTTTCTTTGTATCCCAGAAGATGGAGCTGTCCCCATGAAAGCTTGTGTTACCGAGACACACAATGTCACATGAGCAGAAAGTCCTGACGACACAGGCTGAAACATTTTGTTACTGGATTATATTAAAAAAGGCAATTTGACTTTCAATTGTTTTCAGGGTGAGATCGTCACAGTCAGGAATCGATTGCAAGGGAAAGTTGCTGAAATGGAAAACTTTGCAGGTCATCTGGAAGAAATCTTTCTCACTGTGGAGGTAAAGTCATTCTCTAAACACTCTCCGTTTAGTGGAACAGATTGTGGTAATGTGTTTTGACATTGATTTATTATTTTATGGCTATGTGAGCATTTTGGGAATACTTATTTTCGAATATTTTAGTTTTATTAAACTCGAAGACAAAAAGAAAGTTCAATATGTCAGATTTCATTTTTGTAAGTAGATGTGTGTCTCCTGGAGGTCCCTAACTCAGAAGTCAAACACGGCCATATCATTCACTGCCTCCCTTTATCCATCATCCTCTCCTCATTTCTCTTCCTTTAATAGTTAGTTTAATGCGCAACACATGTGTAAATCTCTTTTAACTGTGGTCATATAAATGTATGTGCAGGAGAATTTTGGCCGTCAGGAGCAGCACTTGGAGCAGCACTACAACGATGTGCTGCTGACGTTGTCTCAGCGTTACGACGAGAGGGCGGCGGGGCTGGAGGAGGAGAAGAAGGGCAAGCTGGAGGCGCTGTACAAGCAGCTGCTGGCCTGTGGGCGAGCCATGGACGCCTCCAAGGAGCTCATTGAGACGGCCCAGAAGGTGTACCGCAGCCAGGACAAGAGGCTGTTCCTCAAGGTGTCCACGCTTTTGTTCAAGTGCAGATTACATTAGCTCCAGTGAAGGATGTTACTGTCGATGTTAAAACCACTGCTGATAGTGATTGTGGATCTGAAATATTGTATTGTAATTCTACATCTATTTACTTTATTCAATTGATTTCTTTGACTTTATTGACAGGCAGTTATGCCCACCATTAAAAGGTAATTATGAAGCTTGTCAGTGAGCATGCCAGATAGTGTGACTCTGACCTTGACTGCAGTGTGATTTCAATGGATTAACAATATGTTTTTGCCTTTAGTCTTATATTATGTAAATAGACACCTTTTGAACATTTAATAAGTGTTATACAAACAAACAGCATGACACAAGCTGCTTGACCCTAAATGTATTGTATTACTCAGACTTTTTTTTTTTTGTTCAACACAAGAATTGAGGACTTTGCCAAAGAGGAGGTTGAGCTCACGTTGTCTACAAGTGTGGAGTTTAATACACCACTCTCTGACATGTCGGATGTTAAAACCATGATGGACTCCATCAACGTTGTTCCAGGTCTGATTTACAAATAGTTTCCCCAAATCAGCTACAGTGCTACCAATAATCAATAACTAATTATTAGTACAGCAAAGAGATGAGGGTTCAACAATATTTATTGGGTTTAGCAGAGAAAGAGACTGTGGGGATTGGAAATATATTTCTATTGAATTTGATCCACAAGCCATCATACAGATAGGAGATGGAAGTACAGTTGATGATGGAAGTCTCCCTAAACATCCTTGAGGTTATCACTATGATGGGAGCTGTGGTACATAGTAAGCCTACAAAAGCAAATGATAGGATCACAGTGATATTTTAAGTACATTTTAGGGATGATTTTACTTGAGTAACAAATCATTGGTCAGATATGGTCATATCCAAGTTGTGAATGTAGGGAAGTGGAAAAGCGTTGTGGACATAAACAATTAACCCAACAAGCCAAACCAGAAAAAGTTGTCCGCTTTTAGATTAAACTACAGCAAGCAGTCGTAATGCATTTTATGCAAAACCGCTCCTGCACCGTTGTACTTTTGATCATATGACGTGATAACAAAAACAAATAAAAAATGTTTCTCCAATATATAAACAGCTCCCTCAGCCCCGGTAATCAACCCACAGATGCCCAACTCGGCCTCCCAGACGTCCCTGCGTGTGTGCTGGAGCCTGTTCTCCGACGACACGGTGGAGTACTATGAGCTCTACTACAGGCCGGTGCTGGAGGACACACCAGCAGACAGCTCCTGTGCACCACCTGGTATAAGACACGGACTACAGATTGCATGATAACACCATCTACTGTTGGAATAACATTGATTTGGAAATGTCTCTCAGGAATACTGGCAGTATGATGGTAATCAGTGCAGCCATAATTAAATATTTGCCTGCTTTTCAGTCAGCAAGGTGAAAGTGAAGGAGACCCACTGCACTGTGGCAGATCTGCTGCCAAACGCTCAGTATGAACTCTGGGTGACTGCCACCAACACCACAGGCATCAGCCCAGCGAGCGAGAAGGCCTTATACATGACAGGTAATAAATGGTACACTCCTACAACACGAGGGTTCATAAAACTTGTGAAAGTTTAAATAATAGTCCTGTGGTCTCAGGATGTCTCCTAAAATCACTGTTATCTATTTTGTAATGGCTCCAGCTTCACAGGATTGATGTTAGAGGGACTTAAGTGTAAATCGTGATTGCTCTCTCGCTGTAGTGCCATCGCCTCCAGTGATAAAGCAGAGGGAGTGTACCAGCTGTCCAGAGGCTGCTCTGATCCGCTGGGAGTCAGGGAACACCAACCCTGTGGACTCCTACACGGTGGAGCTCAGTGAGATGGGCACTGATGGAACAGAGAATGCCATAACTGAGTAAGAACTAGTTATTAACTTAAACCCACAGTTTATTGATTATTTAAGCTATATTTTAACAGGAATATTCCCATTGCAGAATCTTTTTTACAATGGCCAGAGAAGAATAAATAGTCTAAGATAAATGAACAAACCCACAAGAACAGCAAGTTACTTTAAAAAGAAATGATCAGTAGCAGTACATGTGCATTAGAAATAATCCTTTTAATACTGTTTCTGAAATATTCCATGAAAAAGATCAAGTGATAAATGACTATGTAGCTCACACTGGGATGAGAAAACGTTTAGCTTACTCCAAAGAGTGCGGGTTCGAGGAATGACGTACATAATTTGTCTCAGTGACCAAAGGTTGCTGTACTAAGCTCAGGATTTAATTGTGCTTTCTTTTGTAATCTAAAAATAGCCCTGTTAAAAAAAAAAATGCCCCAGTGAATTTGCAGAGCTTCAAAGATGCAGCACCCCTGTGATATTGGTCTTCACAGCCCTGTCCTTTTAATAAGGCTTTTGCTTCAATACATCCATAAAAAAGCCCTTGTTAGTGCTTGCTTGGGATTTTTTAGGTCCCATGGTTATAGAGCTGCTGAATCAAGACACTCTGTCCCAGAAAATCTATTCTTAGCCTCAGCTCCTGCAGCACAGCTCGAATACCGTCCTCACATTTGGGGTCATTTTCATTTTTCATCTGATCTCTTTGGAGAACAGGAAAACCTTTTTTATAATGAATAGTCTCTGCATTTTTTTGCAAAGAGGCACCTAAATGGTATTAACTGTAATGGATCGGTGCTTAGATGTGAGAAAGTTCTTAGTTAAACACCCCGTTTATCCACCTACTATTTCAGAAGTTGTGAGACAAGTTGTTATTTTAAGGCTTTATACTCTGCTGAAGATATGGAAATAAAAGCCAATCCAAAAAGTTGTCATCATTGTGCATTAAGACTGTTTAAATAGTAAGTGATATCAGCCTTCTGTCCCATTGGTTAATCGTCCAGGTCTATTGTAGCCATGCCAACCTGTCAGTGTGTGATCCAGCTGCAGACAGGACGCCGTTACCTCATCTCTGTGAGAGCAGTCAACATCGGTGGGCCCAGCGACAGGAGTGAAGTGATCACCGTCTCCACGACAGGTGAGAGGCATCACTATCAGCTGTTCAGACATTGGGGGAAAGAAGTCAAAGTATCAGTACTGATTTATAAAAAAATGGTGTTAGAAGTAAAGGTTCTGCATTTAGAAGAAGAGCGGAAGTAAAGCAACAAAATTCAATTTGAGCGTCTAAAGTAAAATAACTCATAGCTAGCAAGCCACACGAATGTCTGGGAGCAAATTAATATGCTACACAAATATGCCCAAGATTCGTTGAATTTTCTGAATATTGGATTGTAGATTAACATTTTAAAAAGAGGGGTTCGTTAAGCATTAAACACTTGACATAACTAAAGGATAAGTTAGAAAATAAAGTAGAAAAAAAGTGAAACGATTTTTGCTAAAAAGTTAGCAATGATTGAGTCAGACCTTAACATTTCAGATGTGTGTATCTCACACTGCACTGTAACTTAAATGCATGTACCTTTGTTATTCATGATTTATTATCGTTGCTTTTAAATGACTGTTTTTAAATGCCATTTCATAATATGTTTCTTAATGCTCTTAATGTCTTTCATTGTTGTAAAGCACTTTGAATTGCCTTGTGTTGAAAGGTGCTATATAAATAAACTTGCCTTGCCATATCAGCCACAGGTGTCCTCTTGGATTCATCTATTGACCCCCTTATGGGTCATGTTTCCCAGGTTGGGAACCATTGCAAAAACATGTAGAATAGATAGATAGAATCTGAGGATGAAATCCTCTTTAATGGTCACACAACTGTCTATGTTTGGTAGTTTGAGTTATAAAAATGCATCATCTCTTTGTATGAATCAGGTTTTTCTATACACCTTGACCTGTATAATAGCTTACTATAGATGGCTTGATAATTGTAGTGAATTAGGAAGAATAATGTAGCATAAAATAGAAGTAGTCAAAATTGTATTTGGGAACCATACTTCAGTGAGTTCACTTTGATAAGTTCCATCTCTGCTTTTTACCTGTACAGGTACACTCTTCTACCTCCTGGAGGAAACTGCCCATTCTTGCCTTTCCATCTCTGAGGACGGCTTCACAATTTTCTATGGAGACGAGGAGCTGCCAATCAGCGCTATGGCCTTAGACGATAACAACACCTTTAGCAGGTAAACATACAATAGTCTTTTGTGACTGAAGATAATGGGACTTTCCAAGAGTGTAGATCTGTAAAGTAAGGCTGTGTGTACAGATGTGTTGCTGTCCTGGGGGATCTGATCCCAGTACGAGGCAGGCACTACTGGGAAGTTGAGGTGGATGATGGGACAGAGTTTAGGATCGGAGTTGCATCTGAGGACACAGAGAGGAACTCCTACCTCGGAGCCAACAACACCTCCTGGTGTATGAGACACATTCTCACTCCATCCAGGTAAATGCATCATGTCTGTTAAAAAAGCATTACTGTGGATATTATAATTACTGTTTGAGACGGTTATATAATATAGATTTGCATAAACTCTGTCTCAACAGAACTTTGTATACAACCTTATTCCTCCTATATAACTGACCTCAAACGTAAGAGATTCCATGAGATAAGCATACTTCTCCATCTTTGAGTGATTGCTCAGTCCCTTGATTGACTTGTTATTCCGATCCCCATTAAACAAGCTGGGGAATGTTTTCCCTCCCAAGTTGATAAAGATGTTCAGTCAATCTGATCCTATTAGCATGCTGATCCTCTGAGAGTCTACTATTGCAGTACATGGAATCTGGGCCACAAATATATTTTTTGCCACAGATTTCCCTTTCCTAAGCAAAAGAATGGTGCATCCGCTCCCACAAAAACGAAGCCTATTGATTGTAGAAGACAGTGGAATATCAGTTACGGCACTTTATAAGTGTTGCCATGGCAACTCATCTTGGTTCAAAGCAGGACACTTGGATTGTCACATTGAGTAAATCATGCAGTGCGCAATGATCACACAAGGGCTGAATGTGGTTTACGTCGTGAACGTCTTTATAGTAATAAATATAATTTTAACAATTTATTCACATTACTCATTCAACAGCATCATCTGTTTTTAAAATATGATTCACTGCATTTTTTCGTTCAATCTATGCACAATAATACACCAAAGAAACATCATTTGGTGTGTAAACAAAACGGGTAATAAATTGAATTACAATGGCTGACAAAATGCCCTTTTTTCTTTAGGCATAAATTTGAGTTTCTGCACGGCGGCTGCAGTCCTGACCTGAGGATCACAGTGAACCCAGTGCGGATCGGGGTGGCTCTGGACTACGAGAGGGGGACTCTGTCCTTTTTCAACGTGGATCTGGAACAACACCTACACACTTTCCACTGTAACTTCCCAAAGTATGTGCAGCCCTGCTTTGGCCTGGATAACCCAGGAGCTCTTACTGTGCACAACGGCATCGAGGCTCCCGAGTACGCATTCATCTGACAGCAGAATGACGGAATAAAACCAAGGGCTGGAAGGACGTGAAATAACTTTGTTTTTCTTACTTACCAAAGTTCTGGGAGAGTCCCAATAAATAAAAGCATATGCCGGATCCAAAGACAATAAGGCAGATTTATTTATAAGTGTTTCTTTATTATAGTATTCCATGGGAACAGGCATACACCATTTTCCAAGATAAGAAAAAAAGTTTCACTGAATTTTACAATATGTATTTATAGCATCAGTAACTGCAGCAGACCAAGTGTTTGAATTAAAAAAATAGGAAATAAAGGGGCTTGTTTTGATGAGCAAAAAGATGGTTTAAAGAAATGAAAAAATATCATGTAGTTACACAATAGTATTCACCTCTTAAAGGGAAAATCCACCCTGAATACTTTCACACTGATCAAAGGGAGTCATTTGTTTAATAGTGACATCTTTACAAAAAAATGACCCATCTTTTCATAATTGTATGTGGACGTTTTGGAGTCAGACACTTAAGAGTAAGAAAGAAAGGTTTATATCAAGACAGCGATAACAAAGGTGAAAGACTTATATTTTCTAAAACCATTACAATCTCTAATGAGCATGAAGCCATAAGATGTGCTGCGCTTATAAGTCATTTGGCCATAAAAATATGCACAATGAAATAGTTGGCATGGTTTTCTATATTTACAACTGCTATCTAGGTGTGCAATACTATAGAGAAACCAACGGGTTCACACCCTGTGTGATATAACAGAGAAAAAGTACACATGGCAAAACCTACACCAAGACCATTCAATAAAAACCTTTCCTCCTTAAGAGTCCACGAAAGCACCAAACATCAGGAGATGGTGATTATTCAAAGACCATACCAGTATTTGTTTTTTCATTTACAGCCTGTTTACTAATAATCATCTGTGCTATAAAATAATGATATATTAAGATTGTCAACCTGTCGGTGTGTAAAGTTTGGTCCCCTGCCTTTTAAAAAGGATGCGATACATAAAGTGGGGCCAGGTGTTCCTCTCCGGAAGTGCCACATGGAGATGAAAAAAACCAAACATTCTGCAAGTTTTAAAATGGTTAACTCTACTTGGAAAATGATCAGCAATCAATGCATTCCCTCTTTGTAGTAAAAAAAAAAAGAATAAAAAAAAAGGCAAAATAGTCAATGAAAATGAAAGGGCGGATTTTTCCTTTCCGGGGTTTGAGAACTGTGTTGTAAACCGAATGGAGACTTTGGGTCTGTGAGTATCCTGGACTGGGGGGGGGGGCAGGGGTTATGAGTGATCGGGCTTACTGCTGCGCGTCCTCTCCTCCTCTTCGTCGGAGGAGTCTCCTCCGTAGGGGACTAGCCCAGACGTATCGTCGTCCACTTTCGTCTTCTTGCCGATCTCATCTTGAACACCTGTAAGAACGCAATCAAAAAAGAGACAGAGAAAAGGAGAGAGAAGGGGGGTGGCGAGATAAAAGAGAAAAGGAAACCCATTGAGGAGCCTCATGTTAGCGTTGGTTTTTGGGTTTGTTTGATCCACAGCCAGGGGTGGGAAGATACCAAATGAAACGGCAGCAGAGCACACATCCATAACAGGCCGTCCAGGGTCACATGTTGAGAGAGAAAACGAGGGAAAGACAAAAGACATATACAGGAGAAGTGCGTTAGTGGGTTCTGCCAGTGGGGAGCGTCACACAGGTCTCCACTCCTCCACCACTCCTCCATGGGGGGAGATGCAGCTACATGCAACAGACATGTCCGAGGTATCACCCTCAGGATATTTGAGATGAAGAAATGCATACCCATAGACGCGGTGATGCCAGGCAGACTGACTGGGTCTTCTGTGTCTCTCGGCCTTTTGCGTGCAACAGGGGCAGGGGCCACAAACAGAGGTGGGGGAGGGGGCATCAGAATCCTGTCGAGAGAAAGACATCAATATCTACACCTCACAAAGTTCATGAAGAATAATTTAACAAGGAAAAGGTAATCAATTAACCTACCTTTCTACTACTTTCTCCTTTCCAACACTGGGGGCAGGAAGGGCCGCCTCTTGGTTCACAGGACCCTCTGGAGATCTGCTGGAAGGCTAAACAAACATAAGAGAGTGTTGGAAAAACATCGTTCAACACATGAAAACCTTTTCAAAACTTAACCTTCTCACTTATTTGAAAAATGTACTTTGAAAGGCAGAGAAGCTGAATAAAAAGGCCACGGCCTGATTCGGATGGTAATTTGAACCTTTGATATACATCTCATGACAGGCAGGGAAATGGTTGGAGAGAGCCTGAAGTGCTCTAAGGCAGTGGTGCTCAACTGGTGGGACCCGTTTCAAGTGGGTCGCGGATGTGTGAGTGAAGAAGAAAAAATTGGAATTTTTTTTTGGGGTGGGTCAAACTTTAATTTTTAAGGCCCGATTTTCTAACGCTGTGCATGCAGTCGGCGTTGGGCTGGAAGCACCGGAGACCATAAACTGCTTTGAAAACTTCTGTCACGTAGTGATCATCCACTCAATAAAACATCTTTGCTGATGTTTTTTCGAGTCTTCTGGCCAATCAGAATCAAGATTGTTGCCGGAAGTCCCCACGGAGAATAACTTTGCGGTAGAACTATTCTTTATACATCCATGGGTACAACTTCAGATACAAATGAACACATAATGAAATATGACCCCCGGTTTGATGATTGACAGGTCACAGAACAATGGGAGCTATCTACCCTTATCCACAATTTAAAGTAAGTCACACAGACTATCTCCTCTTTACTCTTCTCGCAGCAAGATGTCAGAACAAAGTGAAAAACAAACAATGGCATAAAATATTATTAATATGTCGGGTTGTAATACATCTATTTATTTTCTTCTCAGAGTGTACCAGAATGCATAGTTTATGTTAGTATTTCTAAAAAATCTCCTGGGGGAGAATCCCCCCCTGCTGGGGTTGGGTTTTCAGCACGTGTGCCTTTTTATATAGTTCAGCGTTGATTCCATCAACTCATAAACCTTTTTTAAAAGCATACTTTAGTTCTGTGAAGGGATATATGCACTATACTTCACTGTACTACAGTGTATATATTACAGCACGATTTTTTGTTGAATAGATTTGAGTGCTTCAAAATGTTGGGTCGCGATGTATTGACCAAGTAAAAAGTGGTTGAGGGGGTGCACCCAAAACCGGCTCCTTCTCCTCCCCCCCACCGTCTTTCAAGTAGGAGAATACATGCCAGCGTTCTCCTCCGGTTTACAGGCACTGTCAATTATATATATACAATAATTATGATGATGAATGCATATTTTTTTTACCACTAAAATACAGCAACACATCTTTGATTCATGTCATTTATAACTGGAATATTACAATTATTATTAACTGTGTCTGTAGTCTACAACACAACAACATAGGAAATAACAACAATAAACCCGATTTAAACAGACACAAACATAAACCATTTAACTACGTAGCCTACTACTTGTAGAAGTACAAATGTCCAGGAAATATTCCAAAATCAACAACAACTGCGAGGCTGCACACACGACGCTCCGCTTCCGCAACGTTTTGAAACGCGCCTGGTGTGTTAGGTCGCAGGAGGAGGTCGCAGCCGCTCCTGGTGCGTTTAGGGGGTAAGGGTTGATAGAGGATGTTGGAAATTTCCAGGAGTTTAACATTGATGCAGCTTAATCCCATGTCTGTGTTCAAAACACACTGCTCAGCTTTGTTAGTCAGCCAGTATTAGGAACGGTGGTTGGATGTTTACGAAACAATAATGTGACTCACTACTTAGCTAGTCTGAAAAACATAGTAACAGAGACTGAGTGCATGTAGGATAACCCAACTGTGATTGATACTTTTCATGGAACGTAATAGTGTGTCATTTTATGTCTTTGTATTTTATGTCATCTGTCAGCGATGTGTAGAGGTGTAACTCATCAGCTAACCTGTTCCTCCTTAGCCCCCTCCTGGAAATGACGTCTGGGACTTCCGGAGTTGGGGGGGTTATCTAAAGATCCTCCAGGCTCCACTGTCTCACTGCTGCCAGCATCCTTCAGTAGAGAAAAAACCAACACATACACACGGCTGCAGTGACAGGATTTAAAAAACTGTGCACAACGGTATAGAGGCTCCTGAGTACGCATTCAACCCTTTCAAGGCTGTACAGGTTTAAAGTCAAGCATTTTATAGGTTAAATAATACAAAAATATATAGAAATACACAGCTGCTGAAGCCTTAGCAATTACCTGGTCGAGATAGGGATTTGGTTTCCTAGGACACACAGGATACTGAACCATTGCCTGAGAAGATGGAGGGTTTGTCGACATGTTAGAATGACTTGGGGGACCATTTGCATTACTCCAATAACCACTGGCTCCTGAGTACGCTGAATAGCCGCCAGCATACCCATTTGCTGGGTAGTTATACCAGGACCCCTGGCTAGAGTAATTGCTATTAGGTTGAAATCCATGTGCGTATGCTGAAATGAAAGTATAGAACGTGGAGTTAATAGCATATATAACATGAACCAATAACGGTGTTCTTGACAGTTACGTTCTATTTTTAACTTATTCAGCCACTACAGATGTCACACGATGATTATTAACAAGATGGATGCAGGCAGCTAGTACCTGACATTGGGTCACCCTGTTGGAATTAGTTACGAGGAATAAAGGAATACTCACGTTGTGTTGAACTGGTGGCGCTGTACATCGACGCCATACGGGCATTTTCCTGTCTCACCTGGAGAGAGAGAGACAAATATATTGAAGGAGGGAGATAACAATCAACAAAGGCTGCATTGATTGATTTCAACAGTTGCATTGTGGGTAGGTGCAGAGCACTCGTAATCTATCTCTGGAGATCAGGTGGTTCTCACTACCACTTTTACTTTAGGAGGTGGGTATCAGTAAGAACTATATGCTTTAATAGTTTCACCTTCTTTAACCTCCCATTAGGCACTCATTCAGTTAAACTCACACCTTTGTTTGTGTCAACAGTATCAGGAACTTACAGTTTCCAGCAGACTCTCCGTAAGTTTCTTCGCTGACTCCAATCCAGATGAATTTGGGTGGCTGTAAAACACAAATAATGGATTTAATGTGGGTTGATCTCTTAATTCAGCAAAGATGTCAAGTCATGGTCTGTTATTGAGTGAAAATGTTTAAGTTAGTAAACTAAATTAATCTATGTGTGGTTTCCTTCAGAATAAACATGGTCTTGTTTCTTTTAGCTTGAATAGTGAGAACATACCTGATGTAGACATAAAGAGGCTCAAAAGACTCTCGTTTGGATGCTTGTTCGATGTAGCCAGAACTTTTCCCCCTGAGAAAGACCCGAGCCCCCGTCTCTGCCTGGATGTGACTCAGGTACGATCCTCCCGGACCCTCCACCTTTTCATTCACGTTGAACGAGGGACACGCCTGGTCCAGACCCACAAAAATCTTTGTGTGCACAAAACTCTGATGATGTGGGGAAATATGGGATAAATTAATGTGCCCTGCATATTCTGTTTTTTTATAAACATCTAAAAAAAGCTTGAATAATTGTAAGAAAGATTTGTAAGCAGGCGCAGAAATCCAAGGCTTTTCCCTTTAGACCAGGGACGTTCTCTCTGCTACTTTATCTGGGAGGTGGGTATCAGTGAAGGCAACATGGTCTTCATTTGCCTCACTTTCTTAACCTCCATTTGAAAAGTTCTGACTGACACTATGACACGACACAGACAATCAATATTCAATACAATAGACCTGAGCTTGTTTCCCTGTTGTTTGTAAAGGGCCACATTTAAATATATTATTGTATTATATGTCCAATATGCCTACCCCTGAATGAGGAGCTGCAGGCCGATGTCCTGGCACTGAGTTGGTGTTTGGCATCCGTGGTGCAGATGGGGAAATGACGGGCCGAGGAGGCTGAGGGTAGAGTGTGAGCGGAGGCATTATAGGAACCTGATGTCCTCCTGATGCCGCCGAGGCCCTCAATAGGTCTTCAGAGATGATCTCTTTTATCCTCAGCACAGCCTCTGGGGTTGCAGTAAAGTGTTGGACATCAGTCATAACCCACAGGCATTAAAATGCTTACAACATTTGTGAATTACATGAGAAGAGTATGCCAGAATCAGCAAATAGAGCACATTTTTAAAAAAAGTGCTACTTACTATTGACTTGATCTTGGCTCTTCCCCTGGACATGCAAATACAAAGGCCTTTGTCTGAAAGTAAGCAAATCAGAAATGTCATTGAAAACATCATTTTTTCAATGTGTAAAGTATTAAAATAGTCTAAATTGGGATCAGAAAAATCCTGTGTCTAAATACAGACCCTGCTTTTCCCTTTTCCCCGTCAGACATGTAATGGCCTTTTGTTGAGACGACTGATCCACTGAACTGTCGGATCTGGAAAAGTGAATAGAATATCTGATTAAGATTTAAGAGGGATTTATAGTTTCTTAATGTTTTGCCTGTCCATTTTCTTTTGAATGTATCTTGTGTGACATCTGCAAAGTTACCATGGGCTCTTTGTCTAGTTACCTCTTCCTGTGTTTTGCCTTTAGTAAGAAGTTCCCTGCAATTTATTGGTACATCGTTTATGTCGACCTCTGTGACCACCATTTCTTCCGTAGTGTTTGGCACATGGATATTTCGAAGCGTCTAAAAGAAGTAAGAATTGAGAAGGGAAGCTGTTAGCCTTCTAATGATGCAATAAACAAGACAGTTATTTACTACAGATGTCTAAATCATGAGCACCTTTGCAAGCAATGGTGGAGGAGTCAACAGCTTTCCTTTTGCCATCAACATGGCATTTATTTTAGCAGCCATGGCTGCTGCCATCTCAACTCCTCCCTGAGGCACCGGCTTCTCTCCCGCTTGTTGTGACGGGGAAGCTGAGCTGTTTGAACCAGCAGTGCCGACGACTCCTGATAAAGACAGCGAGTGGGTTGCATTTTCACTGCTTCTCTGTTTAGGTTGGGCTGTCATATCCCATCGGCTTGTTAGGCACCTGAGACCAAAAAACAACGGACAAAAAATGAAATAACCATATTTGTAATAATGTTTAATACATGGTTTTAACCTTTTAGGGAAACGACATAAAAAAGGGGACAGCAGAACATGTATTTGCCATTTAAATCTTTAAGATCTTATGGATCTTTAAGTGGTAATAAGCTACACCATTGAGAGTACTCAGATAAAACATAGGTCTGGTAACGTGATGATAGCGGTTGAAGCGGTACAAAGTTCCAGACGAAGGTAAATAGGAAATAGTGGAGTTTTAAGGAGCCTGGTGGTAAACCAATTGTCGGTTTGATTAAGCTAAAAGCAAAGTGTGTGTTTTGCGCCAGATGAACATGCGTTGCGTGTTTTTAACAGTTTATTTTCAGATAAGCCAGCAACAGCCAAAGTTAGCTAGCTGTAACTGATACTAATGCTAAGGTTGAGCTACCTCAGTTAGCAAGTTACGATCCTGTTTATTTGGACTTTTGCAATAAAAATAAATATATTCAAGCCAGTAGAGCTCGAGTAACCTTGTAACATACACCCTGAGAGTCAACTCGTATTGAGTTTTACGCCCATAAGTGATAGCCCGTGTGCTAACAGCAGGCCTCAACAACGCAGCTAGCTTGGCTGGCTAGCTTACTGCTACACATAGGCAGTGCGGCGTTATCTCGTGTTACTCAAGTTGCACAATATATTTAAAAAAGCAAACAAAAACTTACGGTGTGCGTCCCGTCAGCCCCGAAGACATAGCACCACTCCAATAAATGTGTAGTATAATTAAAACAGTTTTTAATACAGTTGACGCTGGGCGACGGGAGCCATAGGTCTCGACTGGCTGTCGATTTCTTCTGACGACTTGTCGCAAAGTGTGACTAGCGGAAGTGGAGCTGTTTTCATGTTACGTGACTCAGTCTGGTCAGGCCATGGATGTATAATAGGTCAGGCCGGGCTAATGAGTCCATGGGCCATGCTGGCAGACCAGCTTCAACCAGCTTGAATCTTTAACTGGTCCAAGCTGTTATTTATTCAGCAGGGCAGTAACAATCTCTAGTCTTTTCAAAGTCTGACATGAAAACTATTACATAATAAATGTAATAGACTTTTCAATTAAGAAACTGCTTAATATTCATAACAATATTCATAGCATAGAAGAAGCACTACAATCAAATATGCCTATGTCCTAATTGTCTTGAAGTACCATATCTGGTTTGGATTTGGAATCACACGGTCACATGACAGCTATACAAAAAAACTTAAATCATCTTCTATTAAATCATTATTTTGGATACAATTCATGACACATCCTTAATCAAAAAAGGTATGCCAAAAAAATACATATTTATTTTGGTTGGTTTTGCATAATTGTAACTAATAAGGGAAAGTTAGAATAAAGATGTTATACGTGACCTTATCTGAGAACTTGATTTCTTCCTGAGTCACAATCAATAGAGTTATTGGCAATAGTAGTTATTTTTTTCACAGACAACAACCCCCACACTTTGGATTCCGCATTACTTTACAATGTCATCAAGACCTTTCTTCTGTCATTTCTTGATTGGGAGACCCCATGGGGGCATGATTTACATACTGTGTTAATGATAGGTTTGCATAACACTTCCACTTAGTAGTATTCTTACCCATTTCAACTGAATAGCATACAATCAATTAATTCAAGCAGGATATTCCTGTTCCAAACAGCTCCACCAGAAAACTGTACTCTTCACAGAGGAGTGTGAATTATTGACTTGTTTCCCAGGAATTAATTTCCCAAATGTTATCAGGTTGGGTTTTATAAAAAGAAAAGTTATAGGAAGTTAAACGTACCCTTGATCCATTTAAACAATAAGCAGTCTTCTGTGCTTTACTGTAGAAAACATATTTGTTTACAGACAGACAGTGTTGAAACGGAAAATAAAAATATTCCAATGTATTAATTGTGCTATCTCAGAGAATCCTACATCATTTAATTGTGTTCATTTTTTATACCCACTAAAATGAATCCCTCGTTGAAAAAAATGGAAATCCTTTAATTATTGATACATATGTGCCCTATAGTTATTTCATATTTTACAATATATTGAGATAGTTAAAGTAAAACAAGGAACCTTCAGGAAGTAAAGTGAGTGAACATAGTTAAATAACTAGACAAACTCAGAGCAAATACAAAATATATGTATAAGGCTTTTGTAGGCTAATGAAAAAACGCAAACATAAACAGAGAAATATAAAATAAGTAGGAGGACAGAAGTTGGGTCACTGCAAGAAAAAGACTGCAAATTTATAATTGACATTATTTTATTTTTCATTGAATAGTTTCTATTTTTTTCCCGTGCCTTCAGACCAACATGTGAATCAGAAGGAACAAACAAATCCCCTGATTGAGAGTACAATTCTGTCATAAGAGAGACACAAACATAACCATGGTCAATAACTTCCTATTAACCATCATTTGCTTCGCTGTTATGGTATCAATATACTGTTTAAAGAGGATTTTTTTAATAAGCAACAATCTTTTACATATATTAGTATCCTAATCTGAAGCCAGCCTTGAACAAAAAGCTGTTCCCTGGGTCTGTGCATAAGGATGTTGGACAAGTGGCCAAAATATAATGATGTTTGATCAAAAAAATCAATGCAAGCAGGCCTCTAGGAGACTGCTTCAAAAACAGTGATAGACAACTCTGTGATCCACATCCTTCCTAACCATTTAGATCTCTGCATACACGCTCTGTGTGACCATCCACTTCACAGGTATTCAGATAGCTAGAATGGTTGATCTCATTTGCTGTAAATCCAGTGTAAAATTCATTGTCTATAAAAATATTGAGATTTACTTGAACATAACCTTTTGACTATGTTATAATAAAAACTCCAGATGTCCGTTGCAGTTGCACAGTGGGATGTACTGTATAAATATTGTATAAAATAAGGCAGTCTTTTCAGTAGGATAAACCAGATACAAAAATTTCTGGGAGAAAAAATGTTCAAGTCCAAAATGTTTTCACATATTTCTGCTGTTGTCAAATGTCAAGCGGTGTCCAGCATTAAACCAAGAGCAAGGGATTGTTGCCACACACACACACACACACACACACACACACACACACACACACACACACACACACACACACACACACACACACACACACACACACACACACACACACACACACACACACACACACACACACACACACACACACACACACACACACACACACACACACACACACACACACACACACACACACACACACACACACACACACACACACACACACACACACACACACACACACACACACACACACACACACACACACACACACACACACACACACACACACGACAATGCAACATCCCATCCCTGGACCAATCACTGAGACGTAGACATTTCTAATATTGTTTACAGTGCAATACAAAAGTGTTCATTCAAACTGGTACTGTACTTTTGATAAGAAAATAAACATGTTTATTATGGTAATGCTTTGTATGAGTAATAATTAGCTATATTATTTGTTTTCATCAGCTTTGGCTTTTTTCTCTCTTTTCGAAATTCAATTTGTTCTTACTTATCAACTCATTCATTTATGAATGTTTTTATTATATAAAATAAGGAAAAACTAAGAAAATTAACATACCAAATCATGTGTAATTAGTTACCTATGATCATGATGTTGAGGTGTTTGTCTCTCAGCAGTGGCCTAAAGTAAAGATCCACTCCCTGACCCAAAGAGAAGGCATCCCCTCCCACATGTCGTTTGGTAGTTTGTCTGTTATGACAGCTATGTGTCAACTTGGATGTGTTTCTGAAGGACACATGAAAGTGTTGCAACAAAAAAAAAAGCAGTGGAGTGTTCTTTCATGGTGTGGCCTCTGGGGGCAGAAGGAGCAGTACTGCCTTGCTTCGAGCACAGGGATGGAGGTCAAAGGTAATTATGATATGGCCTGATGTGGATTGGTCACCTTCATATCCAGGCCACATTTCACCCACTCCTCCAGTGTTGCTTGCTCCTTCAGCTAACAAGCAGTTTTTACTCAAACAGCAACTTCACAGGCAGACAGGAGTGCTCATGTAGTAAATAAGGGATGGAGGCTTTGCCAGGAGGCCTGTTAGGACCATCTCTCAGTCGTGTCACTTGGCAAGCTACACTGCGGATGCCTGAGAGGCACGAGGAGTTCATAAGGATGCTGTGTGTCCGTGTCTGTTTGTCACAGTTCTCATCTGACAAGCCAGCTGCAACTGCCTGCCAGGAAGTCCTTCTGTGGTTTCTGTATGGACGGACTTGTGGACGCTCAGCATGCTACAGAAGCAGAAGAGTGAAGGCAAGGAGGCCCAGTGGCTGGCTGGGCTGGCAGGGAGAGAGACGCCCTGGCAGGAGAGAGGAGGGCTGCCCCGGACCGCAGAGTCCCAGGACCCAACACTGCAGCGCCTACTCTGGAGGCGGTCGCAGGCTGTGCAGCTTCCTCTCATCAAGGCCTTTCCAGTACTTGAAGTTGTTGTCCAAGTGCTGCATAAGGTTGGGAAGGTCTGCAAAAGCTGGAAACACAATGATAGAAGGTGAACACAAGAGTCAACTTTGGTAGTTTGTTTTTTTAAGTCAATACCACCTTCCTATTCATACATTTGGATGACTGTGTATGAATGCACAAACTTAACTTTTACTCTCTTATATCTTAATTCAGGATAGCTACCAATAAAGATTAATTTGGTACTCTCTTTTTCAATAATCATTTTTTCAATAAAATTACTTTTTTATTTATTTAATAATGACATTGACAAAGGTTTCTTGATCTACTTGATGAAGTAGGTTTCTCCACTGACCCTGGTCTAATGTTGTAGTAAAACACAGTGTTTAGATTTAGTACAAATGTAGATATCAAAGTACTTTTTAAAAGACCATGATACTTTATTTGCTAATTTGACAGCTGTATTAAACTAAAATACTCAGTAGGGGATTACCTAATTTCTTTAGAAGATATTACAATATTGTACATGCCACTTACAATTTGTCTTCCTTCATAGGGAATGAACTGTCCACTGTCTGTGCTATTTGTGAGCTTGAATTTGGTTTACTATGCTTGTATTGTACATCCTCCTAAAACTGGATCTCAATAAGAAATCCAGATAGAAAAATAGATTTATTACATAACAATGAAGATGTAAAGCAGTCTATGTGTTTTTAGTGTTAACGTGCAGTGCATCCTTACCATCCCATGCGTCAAACATGTCCGTAATGAAGTAGTCTATAAAGGAAATCTGAGACTTTGGGATGCTACACGTGTTTCTGTCAAACACAGGCATAACCACTGGTAGACCTTGTCTCTTCTCCTCGTCCGTCTGCACCAGAGACAACAGCACAAATGATTATCATAAAATAAAAAAATCCATCTCACAACATCATCAAAGTTGTATCTTTTGTCTAATTACCTGTGCAAAATACTCCTCTGAGATGCGTCCGGCCCATTCTATACAGAGTTCCTGAGGCCTGCATGGATTGGAGATGTCAGCACATTTAATGAGCATCCGCTTGACGAGGATGCGATTCTCGGGGGACGTCAGAATGCTTTTGGCGGAGTCCTCATCGCTGCTTCCCTAAAAGGAAAGCCAGAAGCAGACCATTAGCACAAGGACAACTGAAGTTCTTATTATTATTAGCAATAGACAGCTATAGCACCAAGAGCAGCTTGACAACTTTAAAAATAACTGAATGTGTTTGTACACAAACTAATTCTGGGGAAATAAAATATGGCACTGACAGCAGGCTTTTTGATTCATGGGAGAGGATTTTTTTAAGAAGCAGCGTTTGTTTCTTATGAACTTCAGCAACTTGCATGTAAAAGAGTACAGCGTAAGTCGGGCAGTCACATGATTTTCAGCTTACTGTATCTTTCAAGAATGGATGAACCGACAATTTTGTTTAGTAGAAGTACAGAAGGTCTATTTTGCTTAGCCGAGATGTGTGAGGTCTCTGTTTTACTATAAGTATATGTGACAAAAAGGCTAAAGAGCTCCATTTTGATTTGCAACTAACCTACAGTCCATTAAAAATCCTATCAAATAGTTTGATGTTCTTGAAGTGGTTTTACACAGCATTCTCTCAGCATTAAATCATTTATCCGGATCATTCCTGCCTTTAAGGGGCAACTTTTAAATGTCTGTGTTGAGCATTCCACACACAGACGAGAAAGATGGAACCAAGTTGTAAAATTCTCTCCCCACAAAGATATCTGTGCCCGTGCAACAACAGGCCACAAGTCCCCTGAACCACTATCGTCATCTCTCAAGCTCTTAAAACATTTGTTGCTTGCATACTGTTGAACCAATTATGTTTCTGTGACAGTGTTCGACAGAATGAGATTATAATAGTTGTGTTTATCTAGTGTGTCCTTCCTGTTCTGAACTATTGAGGAAAAAGGAATTTGTATTTGAACTACTATTTCTTCACAGTTAGTAACTATAACAACCTTTTTTTCTGTGTTTTATCATTTCTAATCTCACCCCATTCTCCTCCAGAGCAGCCAGTGGCTTGTTGATGCTGTTGACAAATTTGTTGACATGTTCAAAGTGTTTGGTCATCTCAGTTGCGAGCACCATATCAATGATGGCCTGTCGTAGCGTTCGATATTCATTCCTAGAGAGGAAGAAAGACAGAGACAGAAAAGAGAGAGGGATGGACAGATGAAGGAGGGAAGGCAGGGAGGTGGTAAAAGAAAACACAGAGAGAGTGAGATGACAGTGTGGTAAACAGCATGGAAACCCGTGTGAACAGTTTTCCCCTTCTGACTGCAGTGACAGTGGCGATGAATGGATGCTTTGTTCACCTTCCCCCTCTGAGGGACCAGCACATGTGAGCTTTTCTGCTTTGGGACTCAAATCACACACACACACACACACACACACACACACACACACACACACACACACACACACACACACACACACACACACACACACACACACACACACACACACACACACACACACACACACACACACACACACACACACACACACACACACACACACACACACACACACACACACACACACACACACACACACACACACACACACACACACACACACACACACACACACACACACACACACACACACACACACACACACACACACACACACACACACACACACACACACACACACACACACACACACACACACACACACACACACACACACACACACTTTTATCCGCACAAATGCAGACTTAGTTTATCCACTCATGATACTTCAGGTCATGTCTGTGTCACAAACTATTTTATATAGGGACCTCAATACATAACATGTTATCCAGTAGTATATAATATAATTATGTAGACTGTGTTGATGCTTACAAATATTATATATATTTATTAGAATATTCTGTATATTACAAAATGTCTGTTTATCTAATAAAGTAGGGTTTGCAAAAACTACTGGGTTCCTAGTGCCACCACATTATTGCACATATTCATAAAAGTCAGCACATTTGCATATAGTTCAGAATAAAATAAATAAATAATTCATCTTAATACAGAGGTTGTCTTTTCAACCTTATGTCACAAACACATTTCGGTAACACTGAGGTCAAACTTTACTTAGACCTGCAGCCCGTCCACACAATAAGGGGAATGCCTAGTTTCATAATGCTAATGTGTTGTGTCTGATGATCAAGAACATCAGAGGCATGAACTGGATGATGACATTTTTTTATTTTTGTGGGTGACTTACAGTATTTTCTTGTGTAATGACTCTCCTACCTTTCAATGTTTTTGAAGATGTTGCACTTATCATCTCTCGTAGTGATCTGGAAGGCCAGTGCTGCATGGTGGCTCTCTAGCACAGCGGTGTCGTTGTAGAGGATGGCCAGTTCACTTCCTGCATTACACAGGAAGCTGTTGGTGCGGCCTGGGTGGTCCACGTCGTGAACAGTCGCAGCAATGAGGGCGGCCACCTCGTCAATGGGATCCAAACTTTGCTGTTGGGGCAGATTGAACAAGTTGTTAGGCATTTAAAGGAAAATTCTGGAATGATGATACTTTGGTGCATTGTTTTGAGTGATAAACTAGGCTAAAAGCTAGCCATAACCTTCAAAGACATTAACTAGACATGTCACATCCCGATATTAATACAGCTGTGACTTGTTTCAAGTATAACCTGCAGGTTGAACCCAGAAGTAGCTTTGCATAGTGGGGACCGGTTGTGTTTATTCATTATTCATGATAATCAATAAAAGTACAATGGGAGCCAGAGCCTTTTCTTATCAAGCTCCACATTTGTGGAATCAGCTTCCAGTTTGTGTTCGGGCGGCAGACACCCTATCCGTTTTTAAGAGTGCGCTTAAGACCTTCCTTTTTGATAAAGCTTATAGTTAGGGCTGATTAGATTCAGCCCCTAGTTTTGCTGATATAGGCTTAGTTTGTCGGGGGACATCTTACTTCTTCCTTCTCTCTGTCTATACCCGTGTACACTCATGTTCCGATTAACCCAGCTTCCCCAAATTTCTTTCTTTTTGGTGTCTATATACGCCGGGATCCGGAGTCATGGATGATCCTGCGGTCCTGTGTCCTGCATCGCGAGCCCTGGATCTTGAGTCGTGGCTGTGGTCCTGGATCATAGGTCCTGGATGGATATCCTCGTGGATTCATCTTCCTATTATACACACATGCATTTCCAAACATTTGGACTACCTATGTTGCAAATGTATTATCTTTTCAATTTACACTCGGCAGCTATTGCACGTCTGTCCGTCCTGGGAGAGGGATCCCTCCTCTGTTGCTCTCCCTGAGGTTTCTCCCATTTTTCCCTTTAAACTGGGTTTTCTCCGGAAGTTTTTCCTTGTACGATGTGAGGGTCTAAGGACAGAGGGTGTCGTATTGTCATACTGATATTCTGTACAAACTGTGAAGACCACTGAGACAAATGTAACATTTGTGATATTGGGCTATATAAATATGATTGATTGAATCATTATTAGGATAATGCAATTAAAAGCTCCTTTTTTCTTTTTTTTTGTAGGTGCATTGAATATGGATCTTAAGATTTCCATGATACATAACATATGAATCTTTCAGTTAGTTGAATGTGTGATCAATGTTGTAGATTTTAAAAAACTATTTTCAAACCTACTTCTGAAGTTGTCTTGACAGAAATTGTAAAAAAAGATATGAAAACATAGAAATATATATCTGTTCTGTGTGATGTAACATTTTGAAAATAAATAAACACTGATTGAAAGAACTATAAGGAAAGAAAAAAAAACACTATAAAGACTTTCAAAATCATTAATTTCTAAAATCATTTTCAACACAACAGACCTGCCAACCTGCTAACCTGATTTCCAGGTATTTGTTAACCGTTGGTGATGTAACTTAGCTAAGCCAATGAAAGATCCCTCCACTGACATCAGAAATAGACAGATTGGTAATCAGCTTTAGCCAGAGCCCGGCCTCCAGCAGTTACTGAGCCACTGACACACTTGGGCCGGACCACGACTCTCTTGTATAACGGTCTCAGACGGGACTGTAGTAGAAAATCCCTACATTTACATACTGTAGGAGTTTAGGCTCACAACCAGAGCCGTGTTGGACATTTGTAAACAAAAGTATGCTAACATTTCACTAATGCTAACACTTAAATCAAGTTGCTGACTTTCAGCAACATAATTTTATATACACATCTTCTCTTTCAAAACCAGTTATGTCACCTATTTTTTCTTGAAGATGAATCATATATACATCTTATATATTTATATGTCTATAGGCTAAGCTTTTGACCAGCAGAAACATTCAGATTACATGTTATATTTAACAAGTTTGGCATATATTGTTTTAAAATAATATAGATTTCCTTTTTTTCAAATTACCTTGACCCTCTCCTTGGAGAGGAAATACGCTGTTGCGTGCAGGACATCAGCTGCATGAGAAGAGTTGTGGTAGGAGTTACTGGAGTGGTAGTTAGCTTCAATTACTTGAAGCCAGGAGCGCAAAGTGGCCTCAGGGCAGTTAAGGTACTCGCAGACCCCAAATCTGGAGAAGATCTTCATGCCCAAGTAAGTCAAAGGCCTGCGGGAGGATTCAGCATATTGGTTAAATATAAACTCTCATCCCAAGCTGTCAAACATAAGGCACTGTTCCTTTGGTAGACCCTAACTGTGTTATTGCCTCACCGTTTCATGGTTGCAGCTTCCAAGTTCACAATGTCGAAGTCCCAAGATTCCTCGTTCTCCATAGTCTGGGCGATACGAGGGGGGATGTCATTTAAAGTCAGAGGGGTTGTCAGGTGACTGGGCATATGGTGGGGCTCTGTGAGCAAGGAAGACGCAAGAGAATACATTAAGATGAATACATTTGTAGAAAATCAATGTGACTCTAAAATGTAGCATAGCAGTTCATATCCTTAATGTAAGTACACTTACGTTTCGAGGCCAAGATGTATTCATTTCCTGACAATCTGCGTAGGCCATCCTGTGAACAGAGAAGAAAGAAAGTGTCAGGGAGTGAGGGAGCACAAACTGACAGCACCATTCATGCTTTCTGAACAGACACATGAAGAGTTCAGCTCAGTGTTAGGAGCACCAGTGTCAAAGCTGTCAAAACTGCCTTCAGAATAAAATATATGGACTGTTAAAGTGTTTGGGTGCTTTGAGACATTTAATCTGACATCAGAACTGATATGAATGTATTCTGTGCTAAATGAAGCTGCTTGGAATACCAACACTGACAATGATCAGCTCGGACGTCAAAGTAAAGAAAATTTATTTTTGATACTTAAGTATATTGCAGCTAATAATTGTATTATTGTACTCAAGTACCGAGTTCTCCTTCCACCTCTGTTCATTGACCAACATTGAAAAGTAGTTTGATGCCCAGATTAAGCCACAATAATTTGTATCCAACGATAGATACGAAATTACATCACTTCACTTTCACACCTCGGAGCTCCATCAATATCAGAATCAGTACCAGAATCAGTTTTATTAGTTGGTTTACACATACGAGGAATTTGCTTTGGTATATGTGGTGCATACAAAGACACAGAAAGAAGGATACGTAGAAAAACAAATAAATATGTGGATAGATAAAGGTTTACATTTAACTAAAGATATTGGTCGTTTTACATCCATGACTAGAATCATTCATGTTTTAATTATATTCACAGCAGTGACAACAATTAACGTGTGTTCATCGCTTTTAAACACTATTTGTCTTGTGTATTTTGACCAAGTTGCAGGAAGAAATGCACTTTGACTGAGGCGAGAACGTAACGAATTACAACAGTATGATACATAATAGGAAACAAAGACACAGATTTTCCATATTAACACTTTTATGAGCGATCTTTCATCTGTGCCATGACACAATGTTTTGGAGGCCGTCATATGTTGACACCTCATATAGTTCCCCCACTAGCACGCAGAGTGAGCGAAGGATGAGGCAGCCAAGCAGAGCCTAATAATAAAGCCAATGTGCGGTTTAAGAAATAATTTCCATATTGGCGAAATGTAATAGTTGTGTCAGAAATGACATCGTGTTAATTTATGTACATGTCAGATAATCTGCCGGAAAATATTCCATTATGACATTTCTCTCTGCTGGGCAGTGCAGCATGCTGTGACAGCAAATGGTGCTCATCAGGGGTGCAACACATCATCACTTTAATAATCAAACACATGCTTCTCAGAGGTTCGTGGTGAAATGATCCGGCTCTGTTAGGACTGTGATTTCTAACAGCTTTGGAAAAAAACAGGGTAATAAGAAACTGTCAATGAAGATCAAACAAGTGGCTCTACTTCAAACAATATCAGTCGGTCAATTAAATAAACATTCATGGTCCCCAGAGGATGAATATTAACTACCACCTGATTTGTCCTTTAGCGCCCCCATGAGCTTGACATTTGTGGTTTTGATTGACATCTGGTACAAACATTAAAGTTCTCGCTGTGTGAGATGAAACAACATTGCCATCAGCCGTACTTTGTGTTCAGTGCTCAATGGCTCATGTTAGCTGAATGCTAAGCATGCTAAACTAAGATGCTGAACATTTCAAACTATATACCTGCTAAACCTCAGCAAGTCACATACTTTTTACTTTTAGTACATACTGCACTACATACTTTGTAAGATGCCCTTGCTTGAAATGTGCATAACATTGCTAAATTCTGCTTTGTCATTTTCATTGAAACGTGAACTTTGACCCTCTTGCTCATATACAGTATATACTGCGCTTAGGATTGTGGGTTAGTAAAACCTGCTGGCTTGCAAGTTGACTCTGGCATACTAAAGAGTACAGAAGTTTGGGTATTGGAGTCTTGTTTAATGTCAACAATAACCACTGCAGTAGTTCTGCATCCATTATAGTTTATCAAAAAAAAAAATATTGTTTAAATGTGTCTCTCAAAGAATAACTGACAAGAAGCTGAGCTAAATCTGTTTTATGTGGTAATAAAACTATGCCTTTAGGTTATCAAATGTTAAAACGCTTAAAAAACATTAAAATAAGACATTAGGAACATTAAAGCCTCAATGTCTCTCTAATGTTATTGTTGACACTTGTCAGCTTTGTGAAAGCAGTAATGTAATATATTTACAGTATACATTGGGCGTGTATGAGTACATGGGTATGTGTTGCAGAGTTAAATGTTTACTTCACAAGTGAAAAAGGAAGAGGAGAATGGCTCATCTTTGACCCGAGCATTGTCTCATGGTCACGGTGCTTCTGTACACACTGGTTATTTAAAGACTTTTCTGCCCAGAAAGATGACAGCTCTTCTCTTAATGTTCGCTGCGTCTTCTGAGGTCAGAGCCAGCGCACCATAACAAATGAATCTATCTACTACACATGCAGCCAGGCACCTCATAAACCAACATGATCAAACATAAATAACAATCTAAACCTGAACTCATGCCTCACTGTTTTCTGGTTTCATCAGTCCTTATCACTTATACAGAACAACTGTTTCTGGGGAAGGACTGTGTGTAATAGCTCTCTGCCTCCTCTGTGAGTCCAGAGTGTACATGTATAAAGCCATGCTTATTCATCTGATCCAAAGAACAGGATGTTTCTAGGCCTGCGGCGTCGAGAGGAAGAGGTTCATGTGAGTGTGACTGTGTGCAGAGAGAGGGGGGGGGGGGGGGGGTGGTGGGCGGGTTGGGCTTTCCTCTCCAGCCTACAGGAGTACAAAGGACAATCTAACACTTCCTCTGGGGTTGTTGCCAAGACTGCCAACTTGGCACTCTTTCTACTTCTGTACTTCACCATTGCTGACTGTTAATCTCTCTCCCTCCCCAACATATGGAAAGAGATCCTCACACATAACCACTCCTGACTCTGTTTCTTTAATTGAACGCGCCATCATTGGCTTTCATGGCGATTGGACCTTGCGTGTTATCACTGAGGAATTCTGCCTCTGACGTGCGTTATCATATGGGAGTCGATTCATTCTTAGCGGAAGGAAGCTGTTTGGGTGTTTCAGACCTCTTGAAGGACCCTTGTTCTCCACAGGATCTGCGGCTTACCGTCATCAGCCCCCCCACGAGGTCATTCGTATGGGGGTCCTCATCATTGGTGCCAAACTGTGGGGAGTAGAGCTCAGTTGTCCTCAGGATCTCCAGTACCCGATCCAAGGCCTCTGCCACGGGCATTGGACTGCTCTCCTGCGCTGCATTGATGATGTTGATTACCTGGAAGACGAAACAAGTATTTTTATTTGTAAAGCCCTTTATGCAAAAAGCAACAACAAACTGATATTGTGTACTATTTATAAAAAGACATGCGTAGGACTAGGATAAAATAAGCAAATGAAGTTCTGATAATGTAAAAAAAAATCTAAAATTCAGAAACAATTATCGTACAATTCAAATAGATAGAATTTCCTGTTATTTTGGTCATTACAAAATCTTCAATGACTGAAAATGTCTCTGTTCCCTGTAGGAAACCCTTACATTAACCAGTAAGATGTAAACAATCAATCCTGAAACCTACATTGGTTAATAATGGTGTTATGTGGTCACTCTTCATTCTGCTAATTCACTTTCTTGCTAAGGATTGGATGAGAAGATCAATACTACTCGTATCTGCTGTTAACTATGCAGCTACAGAAGGGATACAGTTAGCGTAGTTTAACATAACATCTTGAAAACAGGCGAAAAACAGTTGTCTCCGTACAAAATATATTTGTTTTAACACAACAGGTAGAAAACTTCCAAAAACGTATTTAAACATTTGCTTTATCCTAGAAAACAAGTTATAGCGCCACACACACACACACACACACACACACACACACACACACACACACACACACACACACACACACACACACACACACACACACACACACACACACACACACACACACACACACACACACACACACACACACACACACACACACACACACACACACACACACACACACACACACACACACACACACACACACACACACACACACACACACACACACACACACACACACACACACACACACACCACACACACACACACACACACACACACACACACACACACACACACACACACACACACACACACACACACACGAGCTGCAGTGTGTCATATGACCATCCCTGGGGACTTTCTGTTTTTGACTATCCAGGCTGCAGACTTCACAGCAACAGCAGGTCATTCTGGTTTGACATGCATGAATGCCTTGTGCATGAAATGTGTCATTTTATCCACCCATCGCCTCTTGACGTGGTATGCGTGGCCTCTAGCCTCGATGCTAGTAGTTGTACAAGAAGTGCTCATGGCGGTTTTGGCAGATTAATAACCCAAGAGTTCAGTCATGAGATAAAAAACATCAGTTCAAAGTGATAATCATGAGACGCAGGCTGGGAGGGATGATGGGGGGGGAATGAACCCACCTTGGTGATGGGAGCCTCTATAGTCATGGAGTGGATTCGGGCCATTGAGGAGTGCCTTCGCTGCGAGCTCCCTGACAGAATGAAAAAAGAACATCCCCAAATTATAATTCACCAACAAATTAGGCGGCAGTTTTCCATCTAATGATTGTGTTTGTGTGTAGGCTCAATCAACACTTGAAGCAAACAAACAACAAGGAAGGTCCCATAAGCTGGCAAGTAACAACCAGAGTTTTCATCATATATCTCCCTTCACTCTCACCATCGCTCCCCCGAGAAGTTGTGGATCTGACGTCCAAAGAGCCTTTCCTCCGGTCTTTGTGCTTACTAGATTGGATGTCTGGGGAGAAGAAACAACGTTACATTAACATGCACACACAAACATTTCCAGTTCTGTGAACAGGCTGACTTTGGCCCAATATCCTTTAAGGAGAGGAGACACACTCTGAATCACTCCAGCCTGACTACAACAGCCTGACTTTATCATCCACAATGTGGGTATAAAATGTAATAAAGTTAAATTCAATTAATAAATGTTATGTCAAATACTTCACAAAGTGTGGAACTTGTCGTTTATATTATCAGATTTTTCCTAGGAATTTTTAAGATAAGGCTTGTGTTATCTTATGTTTCCTATTCAGAAAAAACTCAAAACTGTCTGAACATAGCACACTTAAAGATGTACTTATTTAATAGGATCTAATAGGCTTGACATTAGTTCTCATTGACTTGCGTCAAGCAGGAAGTTGAATTCTTTAAAAGGGCTCAGTCATTTTCAAAAAACAACTGGGCAATGTAGTGTTTAGAAAAGGTTACTCACACAGCTTTCTTTGTCTACGTAAGCCGACAGTTATGCAGTGGACATATTTTGTACTTCAAATTCACAATTCACTTTAGATTAAATAAAGGGAAAGAATAACAACATTAATGTAAACAACGAGTCTCTTTGAAAAGAGACAAACGTTTGATACTTTATCAGAAGGCCCAGGGTTCATAGGGGTGTTAATGTGACAGACTGTGCTGTAAGAACATGCACAGCTTCACAAACAAAATCATAATTTAAAAATCACTTCTTTTCAGTGAGCTGCTGAATGGACACCAACACAGGAGAGATCTGATCCCTGTGCTGTTGGCCTGTCGGGAGAAGAGCTGCTGCATTTTGTAATCAGTTGCAGCTGTCAGTAGGTTTCATGGTTAATACCACAATACGGCAAGGAACAATAGCCCAGATTAAAGGGAATAAAAAGCTGCATAACCTTTTCAAGATCAACATAACAAAGATTTTATTTATTTGAAGGTGTTTCTCATCTACATAAAGCAAGACTGCCGTTTGACATGTGTGTTATGATTAAAGAGAATAATGATTTTCTGGCATGGTGCATTCCATTTTCTGACAAATGTCGAAAGTGTTTTTGTTTAAAAAGCTCAGGTTCCCAGATGTATTGTTGCTAAGATTTAACAGATAGTTGGTGTTTGAAAACAGTAAAAACGAGTGTAACATCTGTAGAACTGGAACTAATGTTGTGATTCCTAATGATAAACACACTGTTGGCCCTCACATCCTCAAACCTTGTGACCGATCACAAGTGACATCGTCATGGAAAGATCTTCCATCACTAATGCTGATAACTATACAGCAGAGAAAACCTGAACTACTAAATCTGAAATATTTAAGCAACATAAATCGCCTGTAATGTTACCCTAATACAGTGTCGAGTGTGGATCTTACCTGTCTGAGACTCTGCCTGCACACGTTCAGTGGATTTATCGCTCTGCATGGACAGAATAAAAAGCAAATTGTTACATGTAGGCAAGAAAATAAATAATCTCATTCATTATTTATCATCAAAACTGGAAACTCACCTTATTATTATCATGTAAAGGCCAGTTGATAGACACATAGTGTCTGATTTTTCTGTTAATGACAAAAGTTAATTAGTACACCAGGAGACAGTCATATTCGTCCAGTGTAATTATTCAGTTACAGAAAAGGTGATTTATATTTAGCGAGACTGAAAGAGCCTTGACATACGGACACTCACCCTCCCTGTCCAATTACAGGTGTGATCTTCACATTTTGCTGAATGCTGTCTCCGTTCTTCTTTTTGGCATAATAAATCCCCTGCCACTCCTGGAACGAGGTAAAACCAAAAGAGAGAGATGAAACATAGACACAGAAAATGTACAGCAGAGTAATGATCCATTATAACAATGACGGCTCCAGTTTTTTTATTTTTTTTTAGTAGTTTGAAAATGTCCAAAAGATGGTTGACGACTGGGCGTAGCAGTGTTTGTGGTGCATGTAAGGTGGTAAAGCGGGATAGCTCAGAGTATTTCACAGAGCAGCAAGTTGCTTTAATGGATTGGGCGGGTGGGCACTCCTGGAGTCCAGTGCGCTCGTTTCATGTCCCCCCACCTACAGACGGCTGTGGCAGCTTAAAAAGACTCTTCCTGCTGTTAGCCTGTCTGAGACTGACCTTCGCTCTCTGTGTAGTAAGATTACAGCACAGCCATCAACCGCTGTTCTTATGCACATGAAACAGAGCTGCTGGATGACCAGTGGTGCGGACTCACAGCACACTTGGATGCACGTGCACGCATGCATGCACAGACACAAAGGCAGGAGCAAATATCTGCAGTGCGATCTGTGATCTGATTGTGAGACGATAGTCTTCATGTGAAAACTGTGTTTGTAAGAGTATCAGCTATCACATAGATGTGATTATTTTACCCTGAGATACGGTATCTGATTCATTTCAACTGAAATGTATAAAATAGATGATTTAATGAATGCATATTACCTTTCCTTTCCGTATGCAGGAATTTATTGTTTCAAGGAGATCAGGCTTATTCTTCTCACTTTTAGGCACTTCTATTATTTCCTTCCCTATTAGCTCGCCTCGTTGGTAGCCCATAATCGACTCATAGGCCGGGTTCACGTACTGCAAAGGAGAGGAAACAAGAGCGGTGAAGCCAGATCGGAGATGACAGTTTATTACATCTACAATGACTTTACACTCAGTCCAGTTGACGACATATGAACCTTGCCAATCATAACAATTCAGAGAAGGCGACACATTCTTTGATTAGTTCACAAAGCTCAAAAACATATATAGTATATGTTTTGTGAAAACATAACGTGATAACAGGATAAAGTGCGTTGATGGCAACAAAAGGAGCCATTCAGAAGGACAGAAACTGCATCTATCGAACTGAGCTCCGGGATCACAAGACATGAACAGGCTCTAAAGCAGCAGAGAAGGAGAGAGAGAAAGAGAAGAAGGGGAAGAAGAAAGAGAAGGACTTGCTGTACATCACAATAAAGCAACTGCAAGTCTTAAGGATATAAACCCACCTGAATTACTTGATCTTCAGAAGTGATCTCGATGGCCTCTTGGCTTTGTTCTAGAGCTGTGAAAATAGCATTTCCAGCCCTGCAATACAAGTAGAGAGACAACAGAGAAGTGTTGTTAACAAATGCAACAAGCAGAGGGTCCAGCAACTATTTGTATACATATAAACATAAACAAAAGTATTCAAATCGCATAAAAAAGGACAATTGTTAAAGAACAAACCATCTTTTTTTTCTCTTTGTCCACACAGTTTTTAAAAATATTTTAATAAATAGAATAAAATAGATGGATAACGCAATAACGGTTGATTGAAATAAAAGTGATAAAACAGTAGGTAAAAAAGAAAAGTACAAAACCCAGACAGGAAAAATATTTAAAAGTGGAACCTAGAACAAGACTAACAACATTCAATTAATTAAAAACTAAACATAAAATAAAACAGTTTATCAAATTATGTAAAATAATAAAAACAAGCAATATTTATAATAATAAACCAATAATAATATTTGTTGTCTGTGGATCTACTGGCTATCACCTCAACAGCTTATGTTTCTAATGTCTTGCTCTCAGTGCAACAGCTTTGAATTATAGTACAAAATGTAGATGCTACCACAACTCGGTACAGGACAAAGTACAGGACTCACCTCAGTTTGAACTGCGCCCGCACCTCTCCATGCTCCAACTGTAGCAGCTCGTTATAGCAGGCCATCATATTGGCATTCTCCACATATCTCTAAAAGTCAGAGGGACAGCAGGGATCAATCAAAGAACACTAAAATCCCATTTTCATAGAAACGTATCCATTAAAGGGTTGTTATAGTGCTGCTGATGCCATGAGTTACAATGATTCAAGTACAAGGAACTCAAAGCACATGTCTCCTGAGCAAACAAAGATGATTTACAATCCGTGTTCCTGCCTTACAGTGTTGACAGTAGGGATATAAAAAAGCATATTGAAAGAATAATACAAACACAGGCAGCAGAAGACACACACACACGATTACGGACGGAATCTCGCTCACCCTATTAAAGCCGGCATTGATCAGGGGCATCACAGAGGCTTCCTCTCTGTCTGGCCTTCAAAATAGAAAACGTGTTAGCACCCTAATAAAAACATGATCTGCGGTATTTTATTCTGACAATACTCCTAATCATTAGCAACTTAAAAAGACAGTTAGAGAAAAGGGCAAAAAAGGGCAAAAAGGGAGAGTAGGGCCAGCAAGTTGACATACCTTTTCACAACGGCGACTATCACAGTGTTTTCTGAAGAGTTGACCGCTCTAATTGACCTGAATGTAAACAGAGAGAGCCTTTTAGCCAGAGAGCAGGCTGGTGGAAAAGCCCATGGCATCAAATCAATGTATTTTTCTGTTTTTCACGCTCCGATTCTCTCAGGCAGGCCGAGCCCAGTGGTGGAGCTCGGTGTGCAGGCCGAGGCCTCTGAAAGAATGCAGTGTACAGGGCCACTCATCCGCCTGTGGTTTCCCCCAGCCAGCGGTCATAAAGGCCCTTTAGTTCCCCATCGGAGCCTGTGCGTGTACACTGAACATATGGATTGGCCAAAATGAATGGGGTTAACATACACGCTGAGCAGGGCAAATTAATGTTTGTAAATGTGTTTTTGGTTTGGGCAGAGGCTAAAGATAGAGGGTGGTATGGGCAGGCACCGCTCATTTCTCATCAACATGCCTCCGCTAGGTAGCATGGGATGGAACGACGGGGCCCAAAGTGAGCCGTCCATTTACCCCACGCACAGAGCCATGACCGCACGTGTTACCAAATGCTCTGTAACACACAAGCGCTATCCTTTCAACATCATCTGGTCTGGATTATGTTTTCGGCCCTTGATGACAGTCACTAAAATAGTTGAAATAAATTCAACTGGATCCACCTCTCCATCCAGAGGGCTAGAGTCAGATGTAACACCTGAACACAATATGCTGTGATTGAGAGTTATTTACCAAGCAAGCAGAGAAGTCTAAACAGGAAAAACAATGTTAAATCATTGGCTACAAATGGGATAAACTAATTAATTCACTTAAAAAGGTACAAATTGGTACGAAGTACGAACGTACTGCTTGAACCTTTCCAGTAGTAGTATGAATACAATGTTGTTTCTAAAGTTGAAGTAACCTTTCACTTTTGCTTTATTAACTAATATTTTAATAATTGTTCTACTTCCAGAGTTTCTTGACATGTCATGTTGTTCATTTGTTGTTTTGATGAAAAATTACAACTGTGTACAAATCTTGAAAACTTTACAATATCAACTGAACAGCTAAAAAAATGACTGGACAGTTTAGAAGAAAACATTATTTGACCACGTCTTTAATAATAAAACCTTTGATTGCATTGAGTCTGAAATCAGTTCAAATGCACATATTTGGAACGTGATGTGTTGGTAAAGTGGAACTTGATTTCATCTGACAGAGCTTTGAGGGCACACTGCACGGCATCCCTGTAGAGCAGGGGTGTCAAACTCAAGGCCCGGGGGCCAAATCCGGCCCGCAACCTCATTTTATGTGGCCCGCAAGAGCTTGCAAAGAATACACTATACAATACAAGAGGTGTAATTGTTGAATATTTGCTTTCAATGATTTTCCCTA
This sequence comes from Pseudochaenichthys georgianus, assembly GCF_902827115.2. Lineage (NCBI taxonomy): Eukaryota > Metazoa > Chordata > Actinopteri > Perciformes > Channichthyidae > Pseudochaenichthys > Pseudochaenichthys georgianus. The sequence continues at coordinate 26,717,258 of NC_047505.1, read as the reverse complement.
GACTTCTGCTTTCAGACGTAGTAATTTAGGAAGATATTACCAGAACTGATAATAATCCAATGCAGGGCCAACAATGTAATATAATACATTATTTAATATATTATTATATTATATATTTACATATGTATATTTATATATAATTAAAATTACAACCGGGCCTTTGAGTGCAACCATAATGCTGATGTGGCCCGAAATGAAATTGAGTTTGACACCCCTGCTGTAGAGATACAACAGGAAATAGTTACAAATACATTGATGAAGAGAAGTGAAGAGGCCTACCGGCATAGTGCTTCAGCATCAAAGTGTCTGGAATGTCTGTGGTCAATGATGACGAGGTCATGATGCTTCTCCAAGAAACATTCAAGAGCTGACTCGGGTGTTCGTGCCATGCTGCACCTGAAGTTGGCCTTCTCACATGCCCAGCAGAAGCCATTACTCTGACTCTCCTCTTTGGCAAAAACTAAAAGTACCTGCAGAAAGAGAGATGGCTTAGCAAAAATATCTGTACATGTATTCATGATTCAACAATTAATTATGAAGTAAATAAAATGACAGAAAATAAAGAAAAATGCTTATCACCTAGACTAGAGAAAGCAACTCCTAGTTGATTGTTCTGTTTATACGTGCTGTAGAAATGCTAAATGTGTCACATAAAGATTATTTGTTTGGTTTAATCAAATAATACTAGAGATACAGTATTTAGAGAGGAGATGGACATAACATTTGTTGTAAAACATTAGAGAGCTAATTGATATGTAGGTGTGATTTGATTAGAAAGTTGGATATAATCACAGATGAGCTGCCTCCACCCTGTGCTACACAGTGCGTTCAGAAAGACACAAGAGGAGGGAGCGCTACAGTAAAATGTGGATTTGATGCTTCAGTGCCAGCAGCTCAGAGTTGTCATGTCATCATCGGTGCATTCACGCTCATTTGCGCATGTCGTCCTTATGCACTGTGGGCTTGACTCTGACCTCAGGCCTGCCGCGGACAGGCCCTGATTGATCAGGCTCAGCTCGTACTCGGGTGCGTCACAGATTTTATTGTCCACTGCCGTGATCTATGACACAATTAGTTGAGGTGGCCTTGACCGGCCGCAGCCCCTCCCTCCGGCCTGCCAAGGCTGTGGCACAAAGTGCTGCCGCTACCGTCAAGCCAGCCATTGGGAGCGCGCTCCCTCTCTGCCAGCATACTTTCATATAACCTCTTGCTTGCGTAAATACTGGACCAGAGAGTTAGGCCCGCCTCCAGGAGCAGTGCTGCACTAAGAGCAGATTCATGAGTCACTCTCTCAAACAGACGTCATCTCCAACTGTTGGCAGGGAGCAGGATGAACGTAAAGAAGGGAAAGTTTGTTCTGCGGTTTGGAGTTTGCATCACACCTGTTTAATTGAGTTAGGGCACAAAGACGTGACTTTGTTGGAGAAACTAGAGCTACTATCCTCCACACAATGAGAGGATAGAGGATTGCTTGTTCTGACAGTTGTCCTTTTGATTCATTCTCATGATTGCTGTAGCTTTATTTAAGTACTTAGCTCCAGGCCTGTGAGGGGTTTTGATAATGTAAACCATATTCCACATATGAACAATTTCCCTGCAAGCGGCAAAAAGTGTCCGGGTCATAAATACATCACCACTGAGTCCTGCAGCTGTGTTCGGTACGCACAGGGAATTAGATCAGAATTCCACATTGGGATGTTGGTAGGAAAGTCAACATTCCCGCAGAGGTGGAGGAATGGGGTAATATAGGCTGAGATAAGGTCTTTTCAGATCCATCTGCACTGACAACAAGGATAGGCCTCGCTCCGTAATAACACAGTAGAACTCGAAGTACATTTTAAGTGAGGACACACTGTTAATGGTCCAAAGAAAAAAATGGAAAAGGCGGAGAACTTAGAAGAGAAACAAAGACAGAAAGAGGGAAACACAGTTTGCAGGGAGTTGCGAGCATTTTGGCAGGGTTTGAACTCTCTGCCTAGAAAAGATCATTGTTAAACCAGAGAGGGCCCGGTCAGATCCTGTGAGCCGCGAGAAAAGAGGAGGAGTAGAGCGGAGAAGGGCATGACAGGATCAGCTGTGAGTGACAAAAACAGGAAGGGGATATCTTTCTACCTCGTTTTCCTACTGTGGTCACACTGGAGAGCATCAGACATTAGTTTGTGGCATGCAGGACGTCTAATGCATTGCTGTTCTTTGACTACAGCTGACTGCTTTTCATTACTGATACACTCAGTTTAGCTGTGGTATTCAAATAAAGGTTTATATTTTACTTTACATCAGGGCTGCAACTAACAATTATGTTCATGATTTATTATTTTGTCTGTGGGCTGTAAACAAAGTTAGGAACAAATGCCCATCAGAAACTCTCAGAGCATAAGGGGACGTCTTTAAATGTTTTGTTTTATATACAACCAGGAAATGAATTTAGCCAAACAAAGAGAAACAGAAAATCCTCACATTTGGGCAGCTGTAAGCAGCAAATGTTTAGCATTTCCAGCTAAATGGTATGTTAACTTTTCAGTTCTTTAATTTTATTCTCAAATTTCGTACACATTCTGAAAAGTCTCACTTTTTCTCCCAAGTTTTCAAACAATGAGCAGCAGCGACTGCCAAAGAAACGAGTGCAGTACCAAAGTGTATAATGACCCATTGAACGTCAGAGAATGTCCTGTTTGCAGTGACCACACTGGTGCATGGATCCTCTGTGCGCTCCTTCCATAACGTGCATTGTTCATTATGGTATGTTCTTGGTCATAAATGTTTGGCCTAGTTGCCTTGACAACCCAAGGCTGCCCTGCACACAATAGATCCATTAACAGTTTTTTTTTTTCTTCCTCTTCTTTGAATGTTTGCATGGGGACGGTTTTTCCCTTTAATCTCTTAAAGAGGTGTGGTACCTTTGAGAAATTCAAGATTAGTTCTCAATGCATACAATAGAAGGTGACGTTTTGAAATGCTAATACTGACAAAAATGCTACATGGTGTGACTGCCAAATATTGACAGTCACACCATGTTTAGCCCCAGGGCTCAGCTAAAAGCCCCTAAATGATATGAACATAAACATTTCCCAGGAGCACTTCTGCTGTTACGTGGAAAGCTGTAATGCGTTGGAACACATAAACATCAATCATTCAGATGTTTGGCTTTGTTTTACAATACCTGAAGTGGGTCTTTAAATAACTTCATTGGTCCAAATTGCACCTCTGTTAATGTGGTCTGAAAGATAACAAGAAAACAAGGATTAGACATAAATCAAGTCAGAGATATTTCTTCAGTTATGTGTGTTAAGTTTTCATTGGCTTTTTAATATTAATAACAACAATAATAGTAATAATAATAATAATGGCAAAACCAATCCGTTTCTGACATTATTAAATCATTATATGTAGAAAAGCATGGTGGTAACTCAATTTTAAGAGCAGTTTTAAATCACCAAATAGGACATTTCTTGCCTGTTAACCTACTTATATTTACGGAATGTCAATTGTGAGGCCCTTTTGTATTTCCATTTTCCCCATTCCATATCTTTATTTGATCAAATATTATCAAGGATTTAACAAAATGTCACCCAAAATAAAATTAGCTACACCTTAACCAACTACAACACTAAAATGCTTCTTATACATTATTTGATTAAAAAAAGAAATAATACCATTACATAGTATAACACTGAAACGGTAATTTTCACATTTTGTGATATTTTAGATAAAGGACTACAATATTGCTTCTTTTACTTAAGTGCAGGAACTGACAACCTCTTACTGTACATCATCATAGACATAAATGTATGTTTTAGATTTGGGCGTTTACACCGTACATTAGGTCAATAAATGTGCTGCACCTTGGCCAGTTTTAACAGTAAAATGCTGCATAAATGTTTACATATCAGTAATTAAAATCTAATAATAGAACACCATGAATTGGGCCATTTTGCAGTGCTTTTTACTTTTGATACCAACATACATTACATGTATTTGCAACATAGTATTTTGACATGTTTTGTTTTATGTAAGTAATGTAATCTCTTGTTATCTAATATAACTATACACTAAAGTAGATCATTTTAGATTTTTTAAAATAATAAGACAGACTTATCAACTCATTGCACTTTCGCTATATGACCTTACTCTTTTCTGTCTGCAAATAATTTAGCTTCCTTCCTGCTAAATGGAAACTAGCTCAGGGGTTAGTAACCATAGCAACCAAGCCCCTTGTGGACCGCCATCCCTGTAGAATTCCTCTTCTCTGTAAACAATCTACACATGTGAGGAGGAATACAGAGAGGAATTTTAGAGCGTGCCGGGCGGCAGTAAATTACTTCTTGCTAAATTGTAAGCCTTTTTGAAAGCTCCATTGAAACAACAAAAGGGGTGGGGGGGGGAGAAAAAAAGCTGATTAGCCCTCGCTTGTAGCCTTATTGACGTCATCATGACACTAGGCCATTTGCTGTAGCCGTCCTCAAACAAGGAGTATGTCATCAGGATGGCTGCAAGCTGATGCTCTGTGATCATCTGATCTTTCACAGACACGAGGACCTGGTCGCATGATAGGCTCATGGGCACTCCAGAGACAGTATGCATGTGTTAGTGAGAGAGGCGGGGACTAACGTATGGAAAGGGCACATGCTTTTGCCAAAAAAGGTTTGACTGAACATGACCCAGTTTTCTTGTTGTCAGATGTGATTTCAATGAATCAAACCACGTGTGTCGGAACAAATAACTCAGCCATCAGCTTTAGAATCAGAATCAGAAACGGGTTTATTACCAGGTAGGTTGACGTGTACGAGGAATTTGACTTGGTGTCGTGGTGCATACATAGAAGTAAGACAAAAAGCACAGATAGCGAACTATTTTAAGAACACTATAATAATATTACAAAAAAAATAAGAAAATAATACAGTAACATTTAAAATAAAGCAGTATTTACATTGAAAAATAATGCAATAAAATGTAAAATATGTGCAGTAAGCAAATCAGTTATTGTCCACATTGTGTGCATTAATGTAATGCATATACATTTTGATGAAAGATTCAAACCAACCATGTGGAGGTGAAACAAAACGCTTCTATGGACTACTACCGGGTAAATGTCACAGATAGTGGCCAGTGGCCACACAAGAAATATGCCACACATAGAAGTCATGTTTCCACTGCAATGCCATGTGCTGGCGAGCTAGCTGAGGTCGGTCGGAGTCCTGAAGTATGGAGTTTGGCCACAGAGCCTCCAGCGAGCCGAGGCCTCGCTACAGCAGCGCTCTGTCTCCATCCAGGGAGACTTCCCTCTCTAACCCACACTGACACAACCAATGCAACTGCAGCTGAGGTTTTGTAACTAGAATATACTGACACACACACACGCAGCTGAACCAGTTTGCCAGCCTCTTCGGGCAACATACTCCTCTTGTACAGTACACACACTGCAATGAATCACTCAGCCAAGCATTTGCATCCCGCAAACATCACACTGGCACTCAACCAGAGGCAAACAAAGCAGGGGGAAGTGAGTGAGCATGTAGGCCAGGCAGGCGAAGAGTACGGAGTGTGTGCCTACGTAATTCTCGTCCCGCCCTGTGTGTGCTGTGTGTACCAGTCACACTGGACCTTTAGCTCTGTCGGGCCACTGGGCCACTTCTTAATGAAGACGACAAGTGTGTTGAGCAGCAGGGCATAGTGCAGGGCTGATTTAAATGGAAAGCATGCTGGTCATTGTACCTCATCTTGATTTAAGTGTCTAGTTGAGCTGGGGTTTAACTAAACGTCACTATGACTTTCAGAGGAATCATACAGTACCGTGATTATTTGTTTTTTATGATGTTATTGTTGTTATTTGTTTTGTCCTTTTAATTATTGAGAGCAACATGTAATTAAAACTTAGGATGTAAACTAGCTGGAATAATTAATAATATTGAAGCAGTTTCTTCTTTGAACATTGTTTTCGTATATGTGTGATTTTTGCCATATATAGATCGGACAAAGTCTCCTTAATTATCTTCACCAAAAGATGTTGTGTTTTCAGTTCAAGTTGTTTACCTGTTTGTCTGTCGATAGGATTACAGAAAAAACTAATTTCCCAATTTGTATTAAACTCGCTGCAACAGCGTATGTGCCATGTGGACCTTTGATCATGTTTTCTCTCAGTGATTGTGCTGTTATGTTAAATGTTTGTTTTTCATATATTGTGTCTTGATATTTGTCTATCTTTATGTTACACATGGAGCTGCTGTGATGCAAGTACAATTTCAGACTTGATCTGACCATTAAACTATTATCGTATCGTATTTGAAAAACAGGGTAGATACTGTACACTACTTGCAGACGTCTCAAAATACGGTCTGCGCTCTATGCCATTACAGTTTTCATTATTTAAAACTCATTTCACAAACCTATGGAACTGGGGTTTCTAAAATCCCCTGATTCCAGAGTCAAATGACCTCTCAAACCGGAGCTATCAAAAATGAGCTATGAGGCTTTTTAAAACTCGGAGTTTCTCTCAGTCCCTGAGCATTGTGTAAATACTGTCAGTTACTCATTTATTATGTACACAGAGCTCAAAGTTATTAACTCTATATACAAATAATTTTAACATCCTGTTAAAAGAGGTTAGTTCAACGTGCTTTTAGGAAATGTAGTTGCTGGTGCTGTATACTGCTCTCATGTTAACCACCCTTAATGCTTATTGGCATGTAGGGCAACAACAAAGAAAATGTCGAAAACATATCAAGATAGTGAAAAATAAAAACAAATCTAAGAATAAGGCAAAACAGTTCAGTAGCACCACAAATAAAGCCTAATTTTCCCAAACTTCAAATATGTATGTTATCCTGTGACATTGAAATCGTTTTAATGTAAGGGGTGCTGTGGTTCTTAACACTGAGTCAATATCCCATAACGATTAACTAAATGTAGCTGATAGGACACCTTGAATTACAAAATGATATTGACAAAGAATCTGTAAATATAAAAAGGCATCATTGCAAAAACGTGATTCCCTTAATAAGGTTGGGATTTGTGCTGATACCGATCCGACGAACAACTAAATCTCTAAACCTATTACAACAAGCCAATTACCACAGGGCGGACCTGAAGACTCTGGGGCCTCTGAGGGTTTGGGGCCCGGCTCCCACTTTTCCTTGTTGGTGAACCAGTCTGGCAAGTATGGGAGATGTAGGATTTTAACACGAGAAAAAATTAATCTATTGTAAAAATCCTCACATGGATGACCTGAAAAGCTGTCTAGCTTGCTATTATGGGGGAGAATTGACATGTAGAGCCAGATGTCACACAATACTGCTATTTTCTGTTTATGTTGTTATTTCTTATTTACGCAGGAGGACCATACCATCTTCGGTGACCTTGTTAAGGGCTGTTCACTATAAAAAAAGGATGAGTCCCATTTGTGATGTATTACAAATGTGTGATTCCTGACAACATTTAAGTAATTCTAGTATGTTTATGTGCCAATTAAAAAAGGGTTACGAGAGGTTGATGATGGTCAGCATATTATTATTACCAGAATAATTTGCCATGAAATGTTCATACTGTGTCATGCTTGCAAGTATCTTAAAGGTCCCCTATTATACTGTTTTTCATCAATATATTATAGGTCTCCGATATATACAAAACATATTTGGCTCGAAATACCAAACAGATCATGCATTGCAGCATCCCATCAACCCCTGGTGCTCTAGGAGGAGATTCAGGTGATAAGGTGTGGGGGGGGGGGGTTGCCTTGGTTGGTTATTGGCTAATGGTTACACAAGCCAAACAAATATTATGACATCACAAAGTGGCCAAAATCTTTTTTTTCAGACAGGTTTTTATATAAATGGATCAGGACAAAAAGTGAGAAAATCTTTTTTCCTGAAACTTCCAGAGTCTCTTTACACAGAGGGGACACATGTTGACGTATAAAATACATGAACAAGTGGATTTTGCATAATAGGTGACCTTTAAACGCTGGAATTCAAAATGAAAAAAAGGCAATCAAAAAATTACTTGAAGTGACAGTTTCCAGAAAGACAGTTTAAATATGGTTCCGTTCTTCCTCGTTGAGGCCGATGTGAGCCCATCAGAGAGCTGGGGGGTGTCATCCCCAGCAGCTCTCAGGACAGTCTGCGGTCTCCTGCTTCTCTCATTCAATACACCTAATGTATTTACATAGCGGAGTTGCCTATGACCCTATATCCTGCTCCCAGTGTATCCTGCCCTATAGATCTCCTCCTCCTTTTTCTAAGTTCTGCACGGCAAGTTAGCAACAGTTGTGTGTTTCCCCAACTGAGGCTTGACTTTTAGAAAGCAACCTTGTGTGCCTTGTCACTTCTGGGGATGGGGGGGTTTAATGGGGGAAGTCTGATGTATGACACACACACACACACACACACACACACACACACACACACACACACACACACACACACACACACACACACACACACACACACACACACACACACACACACACACACACACACACACACACACACACACACACACACACACACACACACACACACACACACACACACACACACACACACACACACACACACACACACACACACACACACACACACACACACACACACACACACACACACACACACACACACACACACACACACACACACACACACACACACACACACACACACAGAGAGTGGATTTCCACTAAAGTGAAAAACAGGAAATTGGATGACATTGTTCGGTGCGCCGACGTCAGCAGTGAGAGATAGAAAGAGTAAACAGCTTCCTCCACCCCAGAGCTGGGACCAGGATGCAGGGAATCTTGGGATGCATGCCCCTGCTCATGCTTCTTAGGAGTACTTGCTGTTCTCTAACAATCTCCAGAACCCTCGTTTTGAAACCGCTCTCTACGTCTTACATGTTCTTCACATCTCTTTGTCTGATACTACGTTTGCCTCATTTAGACTTTCCCACATTGATTGCAGAGCTGATGACACTATGACATTAGACAAGATCAGCATTGTCAAAGTGTTGCCGTGTGTTCTCGTCTAAAAGTCCTAATTAAATGGAAATGAATCAATGTTCTTCATTAGGTCTGATTAGAGGGGAGCCCCAGCCACAGTGGACGCACACTATGTACCCCACACACACACACACACACACACACACACACACACACACACACACACACACACACACACACACAACACACACACACACACACACACACACACACACACACACACACACACACACACACACACACACACACACACACACACACACACACACACACACACACACACACACACACACACACACACACACACACACACACACACACACACACACACACACACACACACACACACACACACACACACACACACACACACACACACACACACACACACACACACACAGCTAAGTGATGGGCTAAATGGCACAGAGTGACACACACTAAGCCACTCAGATAGTGTGGCTAGCTGCGCATGCTGTGTATGTTACATCAGAGAGAATAATTCACTTTCATGTGTGGCCACTATCATTGGCTGCCCCATAGATCAGCTCTGAAGCCATTGATAACAATGGGGTTTCATACCTGCGCCCGATCAATGACCAGCCTGGCAAAACATCACTCAATTCAGTCAAATCCATTTCAACTGACTTTAAATCATACAGGTTTTGGATAAGTCAACACTGGATTTTGGGAAAAGTGCATTGTCAAAGCTAAAACGGGGCTGCTTTTCAGCTTTTTTCAGGAAAGAAACAATGATAAGTCGATAGAAAATGGGATTCGGCAAAAACATGTATCCATCTATTTGTGTTTTGGACTTTTTTAAACTGCCAGACAAGCTGCAGAGGACACACCTTGAATCCAAACAAGATAGTTAAAAGTAAACATTAAACTAAATGCCTTTGACTTTTAATGCACATAAGTCCCTTAGGACACTCTGTGGCTTGGGTTTACTGTAAATGTGTATTTTTATAATGTATATTTTAGAAAAATTATCATTGGTAAAAGGCCTGCTATAGACATGCAAACTGTCGGGGATGTTGCTGTGCCTCTCGTCCAATGCATGCTGGGATAGCCTCCCTCTATCAAGCACCGCTGCGGAGGAGTCCAACATCACTACTACTTCCGTATACATTTTTTATTTATTTAGGGGACTAAATACTAAATAGCAATACAAATGAACACTTTTGGATAATATTCCTTCCATCAAACACCATGATGGTAGTCCTCAGTTAGTGTACATGTGTCAGTGCATTGGGGTATATTTTTTCTTTGCTAAATAGAGTACCTTAATTCTCAGAAGACTTACGGACGTAAGAGTTACACACAATATAGTGGACCATATAGTGCAACAATTTCGACAGAGCATGCTGGGGTAGAAAAATATAGATATATACAGTGGGGCAAAAAAGTATTTAGTCAGCCACCAATTGTGCAAGTTCTCCCACTTAAAAAGATGAGAGAGGCCTGTAATTTTCATCCTAGGTACACTTCAACTATGGGAGACAGAATGGGGGGAAAGAATCCAGGAAATCACATTGCAGGATTTTTAATGAATTAATTGGTAAATTCCTCGGTAACATAAGTATTTGGTCACCTACAAACAAACCAGATGTCTGGCTCTCACAGACCTGTAACTTCTTCTTTAAGAGCCTCCTCTTTCCTCCACTCGTTAACTGTATTAATGGCACTTGTTTGAACTCGTTATCAGTATAAAAGACACCTGTCCACAACCTCAAACAGTCACACTCCAAACTCCACTATGGCCAAGACCAAAGAGCTGTCAAAGGACACCAGAAACAAGATTGTAGACCTGCACCAGGCTGGGAAGACTGAATCTGCAATAGGTAAGCAGCTTGGTGTGAAGAAATCAACTGTGGGAGCAATTATTAGAAAATGGAAGACATACAAGACCACTGATAATCTCCCTCGATCTGGGGTTCCATGCAAGATCTCACCCCGTGGGGTCAAAATGATCACAAGAACGTTGAGCAAAAATCCCAGAACCACACGGGGGGACCTAGTCAATGACCTGCAGAGAGCTGGCTACCATCAGTAGCACACTACGCCGCCAGGGACTCAAATCCTGCAGTGCCAGACGTGTCCCCCTGCTTAAGCCAGTACATGTCCAGGCCCGTCTGAAGTTTGCTAGAGAGCATTTAGATGATCCAGAAGAGGATTGGGAGAATGTCATATGGTCAGATGAAACCAAAATAGAACTTTTTGGTAAAAACTCAACTAGACGTGTTTGGAGGAGAAAGAATGCTGAGTTGCATCCAAAGAACACCATACCTACTGTGAAACATGGGGGTGTAAACATCATGCTTTTGGGCTGTTTTTCTGCAAAGGGACCAGGACGACTGATCCGTGTAAAGGAAAGAATGAATGGGGCCATGTATCGTGAGATTTTGAGTGACAACCTCCTTCCATCAGCAAGGGCATTGAAGATGAAACGTGGCTGGGTCTTTCAGTATGACAATGATCCCAAACACACCGCCCGGGCAACGAAGGAGTGGCTTCGTAAGAAGCATTTCAAGGTCCTGGAGTGGCCTAGCCAGTCTCCGGATCTCAACCCCATAGAACATCTTTGGAGGGAGTTGAAAGTCCGTGTTGCCCAGCGACAGCCCCAAAACATCACTGTTCTAGAGGAGATCTGCATGGAGGAATGGGCCAAAATACCAGCAACAGTGTGTGAAAACCTTGTGAAGATTTACAGAAAACGTTTGACCTCTGTCATTGCCAACAAAGGGTATATAACAAAGTATTGAGATGAACTTTTGTTATTGACCAAATACTTATTTCCCACCATAATTTGCAAATAAATTCTTTAAAAATCAGACAATGTGATTTTCTGGATTTTTTTTCTCATTTTGTCTCTCATAGTTGAGGTATACCTAGGATGAAAATTACAGGCCCCTCTCATCTTTTTAAGTGGGAGAACTTGCACAATTGGTGGCTGACTAAATACTTTTTTGCCCCACTGTAGGTGATTCCTGCCTAAATACCATCTAGCAAAAACGACATGTTTTTTTTTAAGGCTGATCAGATTATTTCATAGCCTTCAAACCTCCTTTGGTTCTTGGCCCAGTGTGAAGCAAATGATGACAAAGTGGCAAAGTGATGATTGTGTGCTACTGCTCAGAATTCTAAATAATATTTAAAACAATGTTTCATTTGAACCCGGCTATGGATTTCATGTAATCCCCCTGTTGGAACGAATACATAAAATGATGACTCCAGTACACAGCTGCTGTAAGAATCACACACATCGTCTGTGATTAAACCCAGACTGCTGAAGTCAAGACACTAATACAACTTCCCACGTTAGCAGCCCTTCCTTTCCTTTAATGTGTTCCCTTTTTTTCCTGCACACTGCTTTCCATTACTCTCAGAACGACGCACTCGTCGACACGCAGGGGTTCACACACAACATACAACAAACCCCCTGTTACCTAAGGTTTGTTATGTTACAACTCTATTCATATTCTGTTGTATCCTGATGTACAGCAGACAAGTCTTTCTTTTACAAATAACATTAAAAAAGGATAAATAAAACATATAGGAGGAATTTCGGATCATTCAATATTTGTCCCTGCTCTTATTATTTTCTATTGCTTTAATACTGTAGACAAAGAGCAGTGAAAAACACACATCCTCCCCCCAACCGAAAGAAAAGTAATTTAACGTGTTAATGTAATTGCAGTTTATCGGTTAAGAAGAAAATACTGCAACCGTGTGTATTCTGTCTGCGTCCACATGTCTTATCCACGGTGACCAAGCCCACAGTCAGCCAGGCAGAAGACTTTAGTTGAGTCACTGGCATGGCAGAGGGAAACTAGGCCACTGTGGATCAGTTTGTCCCAGAATCTCTCTCTCTCTCTCTCTCTCTCTCTCTCTCTCTCCTCTCTCTCTCTCTCTCTCATCTCTCTCTCTCTCTCTCTCGTCTCTCCTCTCTCTCTCTCTCTCTCTCTCTCTCTCTCTCTCTCATCTCTCTCTCTCTCTCTCTCTCTCTCTCTCCTCTCTCTCTCTCTCTCTCTCTCTCTCTCTCTCTCTCTCTCTCTCTCACGCCTGTCAGAGGAAACACCAATCTCCTGGAACAGAAACTACAATATCCTGTAAAGAAATATTAATTTAATATATTTGTAATTAGAAAAACTAGATTTCATGAAATGTTCTTGTTTTAAAGTTCATCTAATATCTATTTTCTTGTTATTCATTGTGTGTCAGATGCATGTCATGAGATGAACAACGTGCCTTCTTTCACTGTCTATGACAATTGTTTGACTGTGTGCACAAATTAAAATCAATTTTACTCATCCAGATTGTTGTTTATTTTGCTCTTCTTTAACATTTTATAATCTTTCCTGTTCCTATGTTTAAGAAAACAAATACATATGAATTGTTTTAATAAGTCTTTGATTAATCCTCCTGATTTCTTAACTTAATTAATAATTGAGTCTACAAAATAAAGGAAGATAAAGAAAAGTCAAGAGACAATTAAATTAGCACTAAACTAGCAAAAGGTCATATTTTTGGGGAATTCAACGTTAATCTATTTTTCTTGAAAATAGGTCTAGAACAATTATTATGTCAAAACCTTTCAATGATTTTCAGTCAATCATTCATAAAATCATTCTTCTTTTCCTATAGGGTGCTTTAATTCCGAGGTTTTGTGTGTTTGCATATGTGCATTGACGCATTCATGTGCACGGGAGCAGCTGATGCAACTTGGAACTAGTTTAAATCCAGGTTTACAAACAGAGTGTGCTTTATAAAAAGCAAATCACATAAACAACTACTGATAGAGACATCCCCCGGGGCAAATCATGGCAACATTTGAACACGTTTAAGGGTTGGGAAGTCTCTTTTCTGCATCGTGGCCAAGAACAGATCAGCAAAAATATCAGAGACAAATATTTGCAATTAGAACACATAATATCTTCAAGCCATACCCCAAAATCCAAAAAGGTGACTGAGCAACAATTAACCACTGAGGTCCCCGTATGTGGGCCTCCAAATAAATCGCATCCATTCTGTACGTATGACTGGAAAAATATAATTAAGTCTGACCGTATTTACCGATTTCTTTTCATTAGAGCCTACATTTAGCCATCGAAACTCCTCAATGATGTCTAAACAGAGACACCAACAAACAATCTGCAGTGTTTTGCCCAACTGCTACTTCATATCATATCACAACATTGAGACCCCGTCACATCATGTAAATGTATACGTAAAATATCATGACATCAAATATTGGATGCCCCTCCAATCATGTGACAGAATATTTTTCCTGGTGTATACTATAATCTGATGATTTAAACTCTGAAATGTTAACAAGTCTAGGTAAGTAAATAGTCTTAGGAGACAATAGCTTAGCTTGCAATTTGATATGCTGGCTTAACATGCTGTTGCTAGATATAACACAACTTTAATACAACAAAATAATACAACATAAAGACAGAAAGTGAAGTGTTATGCACAGATTGACATTGTTTTTAGTGCAGTGTCTCTAGAGTAAGCCCTGACCTCTATTCTGTCTGAAGTGACATCTCTCCTAGACCTCACCAGATAGTGCACACACACACACACACACACACACACACACACACACACACACACACACACACACACACACACACACACACACACACACACACACACACACACACACACACACACACACACACACACACACACACACACACACACACACACACACACACACACACACACACACACACACACACACACACACACACACACACACACACACACACACACACACACACACACACACACACACACACACACACACGACTGAGTATGTCCTGGAATTCAGTCCCAAACCCCCTTGAATGACGTCCGTGGTTTAAAAATACAGAGTTTGCAGAAAATGGGAAGGTTACTCCATCCTTGGTGAGCTGTCCCTATTTCTCACTCAGGTTGCACACCTTGATATCCGACAAATACCCATCAGAGATGAACTGCGGCTTTCTCTTTTTAATTGAAAATAAAAATGGGTGTTCCTACCTACCGTCTACGTCAACACAGATTCTAGAAGAACAAAGTACAGCAGCATGCATATTCTGCTCCTACATATAAAGTCTATCAAGTGTTAATATTTCTCAAACTAAACGTAATTGGATTGTATTTATATGCGGCTGACATCAGAGTACATGCTGCATTCCCTCAGCTCGTGACGCTGCCTAGGCCCTGCGTGTGTACCCTGTGTCCACAGTGGTGCGGTGTGTATGTGATCTGTGCATCACTGTGCCAGCGAGAGTAACTGAGGCCTGGCAGAGCAGCAGCTCCTGCCGACAGGCCCGGTGCGGAGCCTGAGCTCAGAGGAGTCCTCACACATGGGCCCACAGGGGGATGTGAAGACGCGCAGGAGCAGGGGAGAGACACACTCATTAAACATGGGGAGAAACACATAGTGATCTCACATGCTGCATACAAGCTAAACTGTACTATGATGATGAAACTGAGGCTGGGATTTCTTTCAGGTCAAAAGAAAGATGAGGTTTTAAAGTCCCCGAATGTTATGCAACTCCTGTGGCTGCATTTATTTAAATGTGTCCAATTTCCCTCTTTGTCTTTTCAAATGATTTGTATGAAAGTTGTGTTTGCTGTGTACAAACTATGACCCTGGCCAATTTTATTATCCAATTTGAAGGAAAAGTCATTTGAGGAAAATCTGACTTTTGAATCTCAGTACGAATCTAAGCCTGTATGGTGATGAAAGCCAGCCTTCAGAAACTAAACGGCAGCAAGCATGCACGGTTAAAGTGGTAATGCAATCATTTATTACTGCACCTCTTTGAATTAAGGACTTTTTTTTTTTAAATGGTTAAAATCAAAGATAGATATCTAACTTTTGATCCCTAGTATGGGTCATTCTCCAAAAACACTGCATCCTACATTGCCTTACACCTTCCCTGCCTCCTAAATGTAACTTTTTTTTCTCCCACATACATCTCCAATTTGTTAGGCCGGCTTTTTGTTATCTAATTATTATTTAATTGAATTAAACGTCTCAAGACTGGGTTAAAACCATCAATTGAGTGCCCCTTTAAAGAAAAAAAATATACAGTACATGATGTCCTGGGTATCAACCACTGTGTGTAAATTAAATAAAGACAGAAGACAGATTAACGAGGAGCCGAGCACTTTCTCCACTGTTCACCTTCAAGGTATTTCGGTTCTTATCCAGATTACTCTGAAATCCCCATAAGACCTGGACAATCCTAAGCCACCCAGTGCTGCAGCCCCTTACTAAAACGTCCTCCTCTGCCCCTATATCAGCCTCCTTCTCTTACTTAAACCTACCTCACTTTCACTTTTATTCACTCCCAAACAATAGCCAATTGTTGCTGTACAAACCACACTCAAGGATATATGTATGATTATGTCTTTAATTGTTCCCGTCATTGTGTTCCCCGGGCTTCATCGGCTATATATCCTTAATCGCGTTTCATTTGCACTGCGCAGTGTGCACAATTTGCAGCGTGTGTTCAAGCCGTGTGTAGTCCACATTGTACTTCCTCTCTTACCAGGTAAGTTCAGAGGCCAGTAAATCAAGAAGACAAAGTTAAGGAGCTTGGGAAGTCTAAGTGGGACACTGCCCGCTCCAGTGACACCACAGTGAACTGTAATCTTACCGGCAACATTTTCACTGCAGTCAGCCCCTTCTCCTTCTCAATACAGCAGAATACTTGACAATAAGTACACAAGATTAACAAATAAATGAGAAGATCCTACCCTGGCTGTGTTTCCAGAGTCATACCCAACTGTACAATCTTAATGACCTCGCCGGCCCTGTGGCCTGCAGAGAGGATTAGATTTAGCAATACACTCACGGCGGCCACACCACCCTTTGCTCTATCGGCAACTCTGCGTGGCTCCACCTCTCCACAACAGCTTAAATCTGTTTTTTTAAATATCAGAAGTGGTTCTGCGAAGCTCTTCAGATGGCTGTGAGAGGGCATTAGATAATCACCGGACTCCCCCTCCTCTTCACCTGCTAAAACAGGAGCCTGATGTCACCGTAGCATGAGGGATCAGTGAGCGACACGAGCCACAGCAGGGGGGTTCGGCACAAACACTACACTTCATTTAAACACACACGCACCAATTAATGAATGGGGATTTGAGGACTGCATGCCAACACACACATTCATAGAAGTTTGTAACAAAAAAGTATATATTTTATATTGCAGAATCTCCTGCTGTAAAATTTAAATAAACAGATTAGGAGTATAAAATAAATCCTAAATTCAGTTGTAATAACCCTAGTACTGGAAAAAAAAGTTAGACCAGCAACTTCCAGTCTGAATAAGTAAAGTATTACCATTACATAATCTTATATATAATGTTTTAATTTGGTACTGCTCCAAATGTACCCGAGCCCTTTAAGAATATTATGTTAACATAGCTAATAATATGCAGAAAAAACAAATTGAATTGTATAAGAAACTGAAAACAATCTTAGAATTTAACAAAATATTTTCTTGAAAGTTATATAGCACTGAACTTACATTTTGTAAGCAAAAAAAACATATATATATATTATATTTCTATTTGCTATGATGTAAATGCATTGGTGCTTAAATTCAACATAAAGTATTTAGCATTGATTAAATTGTACAATAAAGGTATTTGGTAGCTTGTAAGATTCAAATACTTTGGCCTCTTTCTACTTTCATTCTAACCCATACATTTTAACAGGTTATTTTAAAAGCAGGAAATATTCGGAAAAGTGCAAATTTATCGCAATAAAATCAAATTACATTGACTCAACATTGATGTAAACTGATCATAAATAAAATGGAAAGGCATAACTGTAATTCCATATTTAACCTATATGATGTTTATGGATCTACTGACAACATGACGACAAAGCTTCTTGTTTTTGTACCAAGTAATTTTGATTTAAATGTTCCTTGTCCTCATAATTTTGCAATACATCCTGCGCCTACAGCCTTACCCAGTATTTAAAAATACAAAATGAAATTTTTCAAAACTAACTTTTAATCAAAAAGCCGAATGAATCAGAGGAGAGACAGTTGGCTTGATGAGACATGATTTTGAGGGTTTCTTTTCTGGCAAAAACAGCAACTTTTCCTCTGGGTCTCAGATGATTGACAGTAAGTAGAGAGTGATGTGATGTAGCACTGATATAAAACACTCAAAATAAACATAGAAATAATAATAATGAGTAATAATTTTAAAAAGCAGTGACACACAGCTTCTGACCCAATCAAATGTAAGGCTCACGTGTCTGGATTATTCGGCCAAAACATTATTATAGCCACTGTTTTTATGTAGGAATCATTGCGTGCAAATGCCTCTGCTAAAGGTAGGAATAGAGGACCTGATATTGTTTAACTATAATCACTATTTGATTTGACCTATTACCAGGTATAATCTGAAAGAGAAGAACAGCAAAACTAATAAAACAATATGTGTATTATGTAAAATAAAGAATTCAACTGCTTTCTTCTCTGTTTACACTGCACACAGTAATAGTGACGACCTCAGAGGAATGTAATCAGGCAGGTGCAGCAGGTACAATACATGACGCAGGTACTTTTGACAGACGTGCAGGAATGTTTAAACTAGTAATTCACTACTATTATAAAGGCATAGGTTTTTAATTGTCTTTCATTGTCTAGTGTGCATTACAATTATATTTAATGGGGCGTTTGCTTGCGTACTTTCGAATGAAACCTTTCCTGCTCTCCTATGGCTTCCAAAATGCCATCGAGATTACAGAGTTGCTCTTTCACATATCACACCCCATGCAATGACTGAATGTTCATATGTGTTAGGCAACAACTAGCTAAACTACTAAGAAGAGAGATACCAATGATTCATTTTATCAGCTGTTATGATTAACAATTTAATAATAATTTAACTAAATATAAATAATATCCCACTTCTATATTGTGTTAGCTGTAATTTAGCCCTTCAATAGTATAGAGATGTTAATATTGTATAATTGTTTATTTTCTGCTCTTTTAATTTCTAACTGTGTGCAATACTTGTTTTACATGCTGCTGAAACAAAAAAAAAGTATATTTGGGTTTATTAAAGTTTATCTTAACTTATCTTATCTTACAAGACTTTGTTATGTGTCTTTAAAAGAAAAGCCTGGACTTCGAGTGAAGATTCATCATCTATCTTGGTTGAATTTCATTGAGTCAGAGTCGAATTACATGGATATATCTTCCTGTATGATGATACTAAAAGGTACATCAAATCAAAGGTCAACTTCTCACATATAGAAAATATTAACTTAATTATTTTGGAAATACTTGTTTTTATCTTAGAGGGGATAATATAAATGTACCTCACATGTATATGTATATCTTACAAGACTTAATACAAGTCTGTCACAGTCAAGTATTCTGAACATGAATCCTGTCCTTGCATCCACACACCCCACACTACAAGAACAATGCACAACATTTGTGCTCTGCGCCGTAAAAGTTGCGCGGTATATGTGAACTGAGGCTACAGTATATCTTCAGAGCTCAACGCAGGACACACCCGAGAGAGTTTTGCGTCATAGCTGTGTCCATTAAAACAAGAAGGGAGACAAGCACTGCTGGCTTAATGCGCTGTTCAGCAGGTGAGTGAGTGTCTTGCGTGTTTACTACAGCCAATAAGCTGCAGGCCCATTCACTTAAATCCAGTGAGGCTCCAGTCTGCTCAGAGCGTCTTTAGTGAAGAAAGGCAGTAAAATGATGTCAAACATCGGGAACATTTTTATTTCAAAATAGTCTCAGATCAACTGCCAGATTTTTGCAGTGAAATACAAATGAGGTTCATCACTTAATACTAAATCTACCAATATTTGGCGTTTTGTAAATATTGGCACATGAAAAATCTTTCGACACTGTACCATACAGAACTTTTCTTCAGTTTATTCTGGCTGCTAGTACAGTAGTGTGACGAAGCGTGAAAATGGCCAAAGTACTTCAGTAAGCAGATGCTGTTAACATGACTGTTAGAATTGTTAACACTGTGTGTTACAGGAGTCCACAAATGTCACATAAGGCTCTCTTAAAAGGGGAATATAAAGAAAACTGGCCTATGAACACTGACAATATGCAAGAAAGATATCTCTCAGATGAACTCTTTCTGTGGAGGAACAATGATATGGTGGTCTGTCTGTACATGGTGTACTTTTAAAACCAGTGTTAAGTGTGGGGTTAAGACCTCGACAGATATCAGTGTAGAGGCGATGAACATGACATCACTGTTGTATCTGAAGAGAGAAAATATTAAAATAATTGCTAAAACAGTCACAAGATGTGGTGTTACTAACTGAGGAAATAGAAGTTCACAGACAGATCACTCAATAGATCACTGTATTTAAAAAAATATTACAATCGTGATGCCAAATCGTACATAGAAATAATATTAAATTGCATTCTTTTTTTAAATGCCATGACTCTTTTTTAAAAGAATAGCTCATTTACAGAATGCACTTATTTGCTTTCTTGCTGAGAGTTATAGGAGAAGATCAATACCACCGCAATAATATAAAGGTATACAGTCAGCTACAGCCAACTGGTTAGCTTAGCTTAGCATTAAGACTGGAACACAACTAACTTTGCTCCGTGGGCGGGTAACAAAATCAGCCAAAAAGCACCTCAACGCTCACTAGTTTACATGATATATCTTGTTTTTGTTATTCATAGAGAAATTGTAAAAACAACAAGCTGTGGTATTATAACCCTTAAGACCGCTGGAAGTCACAGTGGTCTGCTCCAGAAATAGTCAATACACTCCCCGTGGAACCACATCTCGACTGCTTTACACTGGTTTTGGAATAAGAAAAAAAGTGAAATTTGATCACAGCTTGAGAAGTGCTCGTGTGTTTGCAAAATGTCCAAAATATTTATAAAATGTCCTTTTGACTGTTGGCTGATGGTTTAGTCTACTTTCGGAGATTGTAAAAAAAAAAGGAAATTCAATTTCTTCAATTCAATAATCACGTTATTATTTTTTTTTATGCGCACTGCATCACTAAAAAGGTATTTCAAAAGTTTAGAAAAAAATGCAGTCAAATCTTAAAGATATAAAAACGAATAAATCCCCTCTGCTAACTCTCAACTCACACATTTGAAATGCATATCGGTAGCATGACACCGCAGCCCTGCAGATGCACAGAGCTTAGAAAAGCCAGAAATTGGGGGAGATAGAGTCCAGAAGGAGCTTTAAAGGACCTGGATCACTCACATCTACATTCCTGTGAGCTTCTGAAAGAGAACAGAGAGCGCTGATACAAAGTAAACACTTGTAGTGCCTTGTTTTGAAAGAATACCATTTCCATAATCTTATGAAACTATCACATGCTGACCTTATGATACAAAATTCTTAACCTGGAGGGGGAGCAGAACAAGCTTTGAATGTGGCCTTATTTGTTAAGACTATTTCTAAAACAATAGGAGGTCATCTTTAATAAGTATATGCACCCAACTGACACCTCATGAGAGAGCGAGCTCTCAGAGTTGAACCGACCCACTGTAAGGTGACAAAGGGATTTATTATATTATCCTAATTAGATTTCTACAGAGGATCAACGTTAACGCTGTCAGCAGGGGGAGACCTTGGTGTCATTACATCAAGTGCTGGAGCTGCTTAATGCTCAGGAATAGATGGGTTCTAGGAAATAAATACTGTATAAATACTGTACTAACGTCATGTTTCACCCCTGAACCCTTTGACATCTCCTGCTTAGTACAAACATTGAAGGGTGATAAGCTCAGAGCTGCCAATACATCAGTGGACTGTGGGTGCTGCATGGGCCTCATCATGCTTCCTCTCAACTCCGTCTGCTCATGGCCCAGAGGAGATAAATGACACGGCAAAAATAAATCTCCCCCTTCTACCCCTGCAGACACTCGAGGCAGGAAGGGAAACACCGGGTCACACTGCAGCTGACATGTTGTCTAAATAAAATATAATGCTCATCATATTTAAAAGCTGTATAGTACAGTATGTTGATGTCAGTGACTTTTTGAGAAATATTGCTTTTCAGCAGCCAGTTAACTTAGCACAAAGACTGGAAATAGCTAGCCTGGATCTGTCAAAGGGAAAGAAAATCCACCTATTGTCTGTGCAGAAAAACAGAAGTTCAAAAATGCAAATGTAATATTCTACAGGGACTACTTTTTTGTAGGAATTCAAGAAAACATAACTTGTTCATAAGTGAGCTTTGGAGTTGCTGGAAAGCATATTTTGTCACCTTTTGGACAGAGCTGGACTAGCTATTTTCCCCTTTCCAGGTTGTTATGCTAAGCTAGCTGGCTGCTGCCTCATGCTTCACATTTACTCTAGGGTATCGATCTTGCTCTCAAACAGCAAACACGCAAACTGTAAAACTATTCTTTTAACATTCAGTACATGTGCCATTTTAGCCTTACCAACACTTGCTCCAGTAAGAATCATACTATTAACTATGGTAGTGTGCCAGGCGTTTGTGCCATGCTCTGAGCAATAAAAGACCATTGTACACACATGACATCCTTGATAGACATAGATAAGCACAGTCCATCACTTGATCCAATCAGCAGCTGTACAAAGACAACAGCAGGGCCATTGAAGTCATCTGAACGACAGCATTTATATGAGTGCACGAGAGACTGCTGCTATTGTGAATTAGATCATATCTGTCATTGTGCGGATATAAACAGTTAGATGTAGATACATGTAATAATTTATTGGACATTCAGAGAGTAATATCTAAGAGCAAATGTGTTGTAGTGCAGGAGCGACAGACAGGGGGAAGAGCTTTGAAAGTTTGATACACAAATTAAAGAAAGTGAAATAGTGATAGAAAGAAAAAAGAGCCAATATCAGACTCACTCCTCTCAGCCAGCAGAAAAAAGCACAGTGGATTAATTCATCACTATGCTGAGCCTTTGCCCTCCTCTGGAATAAATTACCAGATGACTCAATTTAGACCACACACACACACACACACACACACACACACACACACACACACACACACACACCACACACACACACACACACACACACACACACACACACACACACACACACACACCACACACACACACACACACACACACACACACACACACACACACACACACACACACACACACACACACACACACACACACACACACACCACACACACACACACACACACACACACACACACACACACACACACACACACACACACCACACACACACACACACACACACACACACACACACACACACACACACACACACACACACACACACAAACAAATGGAGAGAGTCTGCAGGTCAGTGCTATATCATAGCTTTACTAGACTCTTTAAGAAGTATGACGTGTAATAGAATTCAGAGACTTTTTCTAAGTTCTGCACGGCGAGTTAGCAACAGTTGTGTGTTTCCCCAACTGAGGCTTGACTTTTAGAAAGCAACCTTGTGTGCCTTGTCACTTCTGGGGATGGGGGGGTTTAATGGGGGAAGTCTGATGTATGGCTGAGTGATTCCACCACTTATGTTAATGCATGCAGAGGCTGGAATCAGGCAGCAAGCAAGATGGTATTACTCTCCAGATACTTATAAGCTTAGCACCTTTTATTGCCCTTTTCCATTTATAGTAAGAGGTAACCGTAAAACTGATTCTACATTAGCTGTTTAGGGGGGGATACTTGATTTCCTTGAGTGGGGGCAATCGGATGGGAAAAGTCAAGGCCAGATAAATGGTGTTGTGTTATTTTGCTGTCTGTTTGGCCATACAAACACACAAAAAATGCCCACTATCACAGGACCTTGTACTTGAGCCTTATCATCGCCAGAGCAGCCCAGATGGTAATGTACCCTTGACAAAGACTCGCATCACACTCCCAAACTTCTTTTGAATCGTTCTCACACTGCAGACGCCTCGCTGTCTCTCCATCTCTCTCATGTAAAAATGTAAGCATGATTACAGCGCAGTTTTTACATTTGCTTGATTTGGTTTTGTAGTAAAATAAACTTCTGCACTTTGTTGTTGCTGCTGCTAGCTGTGTGCAGATGTGGATGATTAGTATCATCCTTTAAGGGATAAATGTATGCACTGCCTTACACAAGCCATTACAAAAACATGCACACAGACTAAAAACAACACAAACATTTAGTAATAATTAGATACAAATTATTTAAGATGATGTGGATCTAACACTCTTACTAAGGCTGCAACTAATGATTATTTTCATTATTGATTATTCTGACGAAGATTGCCTGGGTGTTGTGTCTAAAAATAGAGCAAATTACAATTTTTTAAAGCCCTGTGACTTCTGACAAACTGCCCTAGACCCAAATAAATTCAGTTTACAATAGCAAATTCACAAAAAGAAGCAGCAATCCTCACATCAGGGACGCTTAGACCAGAGAACTTATGGCAATATTACTTTAAAAAATACTTTAAAAACCTAATCAGAACAGTTTCTGTCAGTCAAATATATATACAAATATATGTTAAACTAAATACAACACGATAGTCCTTTTTATGAGAATGACTATGTTGTAAAATCTATGTTGTTCATTCACACAACTCCAAAACAATGAATGGCATTAGTGATCTCTTAAAGTAAGAAGAAATCAAAAAAGCAACAACAAGCAGAAGCAGCAATGTATCAGTGAGCCATGAACGCATCACAGCAAGCAGATGTGCGCATCATTTTGATGAAAGCTACTATAACTAACATATCTATACATTATGATAAAAAGATAGGGGCAACCAAAGAGGATGTTAAGCATGACACCTTACAGAACAGGGATTAACCATTTCCAGCCGAAGGAGATTTGTATACCATTAGTCTAACTCAATCAGGGGACTAATTCAATCAAAGGCACAGTGGGCGTCTTGACATGGGCGCATCTGTCACACTGACTTCTCACAGCATCCTGCAGTGACATTTGGCCACAAAATTCGGTTTGACAGAGGCCCTCAAATAGCCTGCGGTCTGTCAGACAAACGCACACATACTCATGAAAACAACCAACACACAGATGCACTCATGCAGCAACGAATTCACAAGATCACACACAATTTGTGTATGGACGTTTGGTGTTTGCAGGGGCCTGCTGAGATGTACATGCAAACATTTCAGTACGATCTGTCTTTGATTATATTACCAATGTGCCACTGCTCAAGGCTTCTACATCATTATTCTTCATTTAGAGATAGGAAAAGCTGTTCTAGTTACTGTGTTTTACATATTGGACAAGGAAAACAAAATCATAAGTTCTTAGTTTGCTGCAAAATAACCTCCTTTCTTTTCGAAACACGTATCTGAATAATTGCAGTAGTGTTGTGCTTATTTGAACTGTTCTACAATACATAAATGCCAAATATTCACAAAATCACCATCATCTTGATTAGAGACACACTTTTAGTCCCTGCATTCAGGCAGACGCAGAACATTGGGTAATACTCTGTTAGAGTAATTATTAGTGGTTGAATACACAAATGGCACTGTCATTTTTGTGATGATGTAACACACTGAGGGTTAACTTTATGCTATTATGTCCCTCAATCCTTTTCAATACTTTCTATTCAGATACCTTGTACATTTTACAAATACTTTCATTAACACATTTCTGTAAATGACTTGTTTTATGTTAGGCCTCTATGAGAGAAAAGCTACAGGTGAAGCAGAAGATAAAGCTCACAAGAAACATGACTGACTAGAGTCAGCTTTACGCTTAGATTTTGCTTCTATGAAGTGCATACATCCAGCATTAAGATCGTTTACATCAGAAGTGATTGAAACTGAAGCAAATGTTAGCTTTATCAAAACTCTTACACAAAAACTACAGAGAGAACAGAATCTAAGGTAAGCATGGAGGCCTGTGACCCTGTGACCTTTAACTGAGTGTGTATAGAGGCCTTTTTCCCTAAATATAAAAACAATACATTATAGTTTCAAAAGCGTTTGAATGAATGGTAACGCAGGTTTGCTGTCCCTTTTTGTCTCAAGGTATATCTGCTGTTTTTTTTACTATAATTTGGCCATTCAAGATGATAGAAGTTTTGGAAATACAGTTGTTTGATGTCCTTAATATTGTTATTATGTGAATTGAGTACATATTTTGTATAATGGAAAAGAGGCCTCTTGGAGACCAACTGTAATCTGCATGAACACACACACATGTTGTCCCAGTGTCTCTGTGAATGTAATGAATGTAGGTGCCCTCACCTTGCAGCTCGGGGGTTTTAGGGGTAGTGCCGAGGCAGGATTTCCTTGCTGAGTGGTATTAGTCTGCTGGGGTGAGTGGGAATCCTCGGACTCTTTTCCACTTTGGTAGACCACCCTATCAGAGATATGAATACTTGAAGCACAGCCCATGCTTCAACCCACTTCAGCCTTTTTCTCTTTGAGCAAGTGCTTTACTTTGAGGCTACCAGAGTGTCATTCGCCCTTTTTTTAAGGTCCACTTTTCCTTCTGAGGTCTGTCTTTTTGCTAAATATATATATAAATACATATATATATATATATATGTATCATCTAGGCCACAGCAAAGTCGGTTCTCCAATTGCTCCAACACAAGGCATGAATACAATCTCTCTATCCCCCACCCCCCGACCAGGAAGCTGATTTCCTCCCTCTCTTTTTCACATGAAGTTAATTGGAGGTCTTTAATCAAAGCAGCTGTCTTGTCCTCGAAAACTTGGATTCCGTTATTCTTCAGCTGGGCTCCTCAGATCCCCATGGACGATTTGGATCCCTCACTCCGGCTCCTATTCTCGCCTTCTTCGTACCACATCACCATTTTCTCATTTCCCCCTAACTTCACTGTTATCAAGTAGGCTAGGCCTGAAAAACACACCATGCAGTCCCCACGCCAGCTTCATGCAATAGTTTTATCCATTATGGGTGTCCAATGTTTCATGTGTAGTCGTCCTCCCACACCCCGGAGCCATCAAAAATGACGCTTTTTCCTCTATGTGTGTCTCTCTCAAACAATCTGGATGTCCACTTCAGCTCAAGACACGGGCCATAAACCGGTTCTCACGACACTTTGCTCCAGTCCTGCGCGGTTCATCATCAACAGGCTGAAATATTCACACTGCAGGGTGTTATTCTAGCCAGTCGCTCCGATGTCAAGCACCCTCCGTAAAACATAAAGCCATAATGTAGTCCGACAGAACTCTCCTTCCATCAGCACACATTCACCAATTTAGGAAACGGGGAAATCTTGTTGGATGGCTCGCAAATATCCATTCAGGCATCCGCTGCCCGGTTGAGGATGATCCGCCTGATATAGGAGGTCCAAACCCGGGTGCAGCTGGCTACACTGTCACCGGGCTCCACGGTTTTCTCTCATTCTTGTAGGAATAAAAGGATGTAGAGGTTGTCAGATACCACGTACCACCTCTGGAGAATGCAACCGCTTGATAGACACAGAATCTTCAACAACAAAAAAAACACACACAAAAAAAACAAAACAAGACCGATCCGTGTCCACAAGTTTCGGATCTGAAATCTGGCACGGCAGGATGATCCACGGTGAAACAGAGCGAAGATAAAGCAAGACCGAGCTACATAATGCTGATTTTATGTTAGTCTTTTCTCTGCCTTTTCTGGCGTTTGCCCTTCCAATTCTTCAGCACTGCTTGACAGCGGCACATCCAATAAAAGCACCCGCAAGGATTGACCTACAGCCTTTACTGACGTTAATGCAAATGAGCTCCGCGCAGCTAATCGGCGTCGTGCTCTGCGCCGCTGGGTGGTCCTTCGCTTTCCGTGGGAACTTTGAAAGCAGGAAAAGGGCTCACACAGAAGAACACGGAGCTGGCTGCAGGTAAGCTGAAATGTAGTAACATTTTCTAAGGATTGCACTAGCATAGCGGGCGAAAGATGCTTTTGGTGTGTTTTTTACGGTCATATCACTGCAACATTAGTGTAATTTACAGCGGGGGTCGCTTTAAAAATCGCGACGGTGAAATCTATGGAATCCCAACTGTGCCAAAATTAAACCTTTATTGACACATTATTTTAAAAAAGAAAAAGTGAAAAATACAGGCACTTTTTTATAAATTAACTGTGTAATGATAGTGATTTTTTAAATTATATTTATTACGAAATGTTAGTTATTTACTGACCAAGTTATTGTGATTCAGAATCATGTTTTTTCCAAATAGAAATTTGACTTGGTATCGGTAGCACAATAATTTAAAAAAAGGCAGAGAAAATACTGGTAATTGCTTAGAATTATAATTTAAAAATATATTTACTAAATAAATAATTATAAAAAGATACAAAATTATTGGTGTGGTGAAGTGTTTGGAACAAAGGAGATTGAATGTTTCAAAGTAAATTGTATCAATATTATGCAATTTATATGAATGCTAAAGTTATGAGTTAATGTAAGATGTAGATCAGTGGCGGCTGGTGGAAAATATTTTTGGTGGGGCTGTTGATATAGTGAGTAAACATTTTTTTTTGGGAGAAATGACCCCTTAAATTAGGACTTCTGGTGATGTAATAGCGCGTTTCCAGTGCAGCGCGGAGCTCGCTTTAAGCGTGCCGAGCCGTGCGGCGCCCGTTTTTGGTTGCGTTTCCACTTGGCCTAGTACCGGCTAGCGGGTCCTAATTCACAGTTTTTCTGGCCCCATAAAATCGTGGTTCTAGGGCCAGGAACAACCAGGCTGAGTCGGGCTGAGTATGCTAAACTAGAGAGAGAACCGCTGGCTAGGGGGCTACAACTACAACAAGATGAACATATTTTACCGTGATTTAATTGTAATAGGCGTTTCAAAATGATGCCGAATTAACAACATACTGATACCGGTTAGTAAAAACCATGAATTAACGCTTTGACAAGTCTGCAGATAGACGGCAGGCGAAAAACCCTTTTAAAATGCGTGTTTTCTAAATGGAGCTTGGCTAAGCTAACGTTATGCTCCGACCGTCCACACTCACAACAACGGCCTATACAGACATAAATAAACCAGTGACTGTGTTCTCCATGACACAGACAGTCTGTGGTTTGTGCTTGTTTAACTTTTGTCTAGTTTCTGAACAGATCGTATCTGTCCCCGGCTGTTTGAAGAGCAAGCATGGGAAACAAAAGACAGCATTTACCTGTTTGCATCCAGCTAGCCATGCCTTTCTGGTGTACCAGCTACGTGAGAAGCCCCGTTGATACGTTTTGTCTTTTTCACGAGCTTGCTGCGATATATACAAATTGGGTTGGTCCAGTCCAAGGTCTTTAAGCAACAGTTTATCTCCCAAACTTCTCCTTTCGAAAGGATTGGAGAGTAGCTCTTGCACGGAATTGGGTGCGGACCGAGGTCCGGCGACTGCACCTGCACACCAAGCCATTCTCATCCAACTACTGCGTCACCTTGGTCACTCACGAGTCTAAAAAACAACTCACGTCAACGCACGTAAGCAACGTGGGCGCCAACGTGAGCGCCCTCGTGACCAAAATATTTGACGGCGCTGATTGGCTGAAATTATGTTTCGGCGGCACAGTTTACTATTGAGACTTTTGCAACGTGCTGGTTGCTGCTGTTTGGCTCGGGGGCTCCTTGCACGCGCCCGGTAATGATAAACTAATGCCACGGGCAAGGCCAGGCAGGAAACATGTGACTTATCAGTAACTTTAGACATCGTAACACAATTTTAAACGAGATTTTATTGTAGATTATACATTTTACTGATACCAATTGTATGATATTTACCTTGTTCATTACAAATAAAAATATAAAATATATATTTTCTTTAAATATTTTTTTTTTTATTTAATATTTGTTTTAATATTTTTGTTTGTATGTGGGAAGAGGTGGGGCGGCGCCCCTAACGCCCCTATGGGCCGGCCGCCACTGATGCAGATGTTTTACAGTCATTTTAGGTTTAGTGTCCATTTTATCAATGTTTGTTTATTAATTGTGTCTGTTTGTTTTGCTTTCAAATTCATTTTTTTCCAACCAACTCTCCACAATCCAAAAACATTTGGTTTACTAACATAACATCAAGAAAAGCAGCAAATCCCCACAACATAGAAGCTGATTTAAGACTTTTTAAGGTTTTTGCTTAAAAAAGATCTCAATGCTACAATAGTGTATGAGCAATTGTCGGAACCTGTCTGGCCTCTCCTGCTTCCCGGGGATGCCTCAACGCCTGCTGATGACTTCGTGCCCGCCGCCGCTGCGTGTCTGCCTGCGGCCGGGTTGTTCTCCTTCCTCCCTGGGAGACTGCTCCTGTCTTCCGGAGATACCTCAATGCCTGCCGAGGACTTTGTGCCCGCCGCCGCTGTGCGTCTGCCTGCGGCCAGGTTGCGCTCCTTCCTCCCGTGGTGACTGCTCCTCCCTCCCTGGGATACCGCTCCGTCCTTCCGGAGATTTCATGCCCGCCGCCGCCGTGCCTTCACCTGCGGCCGGGCAGCGCTCTTTTCTACTGGGTTCGACACGACACCTACTGCAGCCCCCTTATGACGGCCCGTTCCGGCCCGCCCCCGGTGGGGGTGCCCTCGTTAGGGCCCCTACCCTCTCCTGCGGCCCCCTTTCGTGGCCCGTTCCATGGCCCGGCCCTCACCTGCGACCCCGCCCTCCTCGGCCCCTGTGTTGCTTCCTCCACGGATGCGAGGATTTTTTTTTTTTGCCATGTTTGAATTCTGGGGGGCTTGTGTGGTGACCACCTATTAATACACTGGGACATAATTCATACATGGAACTACAGTTGGGGGTATTGTTCCCACACGGACATGTTATGTGTTTTCTATATATGTTGTGTGCCCTCCTGACTTCACTCTCTTCTTCCCGGACTGCAACCGAACAACATCTGCTTTTCTGCTCCTTAATAAAGTACCCTTTTGCACCTCCATTGCACCGCCTCCGACTCCCTATCTCTCAGCACTACAATATACAGTATTTATTTAATGTAGTCCTAGAACTCATTATGCTTGAATCTAATTGAGATTGTGAGAGACATATTTTCTTAAATCTATTATGGGGCAGCAGTAGTTTTACTTTATTAGATTCCTGTTTTGTGTAGTTTAGTACATTTTTTCACAGTAAACAAATTAAATAATACCAAGAAACCCAATATTATTGTATATGAATATAATACAGTATAAACCAATAAAAATACAATATGATACAAGAATGTCGGATAGCAGTTTGTTGTAGCATACATTTCTTATATATATCTATATATATATAGATATATATAAAATAAAGACATAAACAAGCTATTAGGTCCCCTACTATACTGTTTGGCTCAAAATACCAAACAGATCATGCATTGCAGCATCCCATAAACCCCTCTGTTTCAAAAGTGCTGATTCTCTGTCTGTTACTTTAGATGAAAATAAGGTGCCACTCCCCACGCCCCTCTACGATATATTTGCTCTAGGAGGAGATTCAGCTGATAAGGTGGGGGGGGTTACCTTGGTTGGTTATTGGCTAATGGTTACGCAAGCCAAAAAATCGTTATGACATAAAGTGGCAACAATCTGATCAGCTCATTTTTAGACAGGTTTTTATATAAATGGATCAGGAGAAAAAGTGAGCAAATCTTTTTTCCTGAATCTTTCAGAATCTCTTTACACAGAGGGGACACATGTTTATGTATACATGGATTTATGGATTTTGCATAATAGGTCCTTTGTCCGGATTTACACAATGTTCACTTCAGAGGAGAGTGATAACACTTTGCTTTTCTATATTTTAATGAACTGATCATTTATAAGTCAGTTTAACAGGGATAATGTGAAGTAAAATTATTTAAAGGGGACCTATCATGCAAAATGCACTTTTTGATGTATTTTATACATAAATATGTGTCCCTGGTGTGTCGGGGAACTCACGCAGCGTCAGAAAATAAAACCCTTTCTCTTTTCCTCCGTACCCAAATCTTTTAAAAACAGGGGTACAACGAGCAGATACAGATTTGCTGCCGATATGACGTCAAATCGGCGGCGGACCCACAGAAAGTTGCTATCAGAAACAATGCCTGACGTGTTTTGGACGCAATCTTGTCTTTGTTTACATTTGCAAGCCTCGCTAAATCTCCGAGCTAACCTGTACTGTAGAGCACGTGTTTAAAAAGCAGGAAATAAAAAATGGAACTCACCTTGTGATAAACCCACAAGAGAAAAAGCATTTTGATACTTTCCATCATCATTTTCATGTGTTTGCAGTTTTTCAAGCAAACTAAACAACGAAAATAATTTGCTTCACAAACACCGGTTTTATTCCCTACCAGGATATGTTCTGAGCTGACATCTTTTTTTATTAAAAAATAAACCTTTTATTGTCCTCTGGTGGAAAAACTAGGTAATTGCAACACTTAAAAATGCCTCAAACACACACAAACACCAGTGCAATACAAACATTTAAATGTCCAATAAATCGCTGTCAAATATGACTAATGACAGCACATCAAAATATCCATTGAGAGATAATGTTAATTTATTTGTAATGCTTTCACTGGCTGCATTCATGAGGGGATGAGATGTTTACTCTTGTTGTATTTTCACTTTAGGCATTTACTGTATGTGTGTTTGGTTATCTGTTATCATCATTGTGCTTTGTGCTGCCAGGATCTTATGATACACTTATGGCACAGGATACCTTTTTTTAAGGTTTAATCCTCCCAAATTGAAACATGTGAAAGGATGTGTTGTGTCCTGTGCATATACATGCTTTAGTCAGCTAAAGAAGCATGTGGTAACTGGTAATAGTAAAGCTTACGTGCTCCATTACCATTACCTGAGAGGAGTTCAGGTTAATCTTCATGTCCTAGTTTACCTTCCTCCTTTGATTAACAATCCTCTCTGTATGTGTCTGTTACAGGTAATTTACATTACATTTCATTTCATTTAGCTGACGCTTTTATCCAAAGCGACTTACAATAAGTGCATTCGACCAAGAAGATACAAACTTGAAGAAAACAGAATCATATAAGTACATCAGGTTTCATAGAGCCAAACCATAATTTAAAGAAACAAACACAAACAGTGCATCGAGTGAAAGTGCTTCTTCTCAAATATGGTGGTCTTTTTTCAGTTAGAGAACAAATAGTCTGAAATTCAGAAATGCAATTGCTGCACAGTCATTCCTGAAGTAATGGTTATTATGGCAGAAGATTCACCTAAACCCAGTCAGGGAAAACATGACAGCGGAAAGTCATGGACACACTCATTCTTATATGCTCCAATATGTAATGCTTTGACACATGTGTACATAAGCTGGTTAACATTAGCTCTGAAGATTCAGGTTCCGATGTTACAGGAAGTGGCGTTCAGTGAGAGCAAGACACAAATGGAAGAGATTTATCTGTGACTGTGCTTTGAAGTGAACTAGGCCTACAGTGTATTTTCTGAAAGCTCCACATTGGGGCGCCACAGGATATATCCTAAAAATATTGGCTTCTGCTTTAATTAAACTCAGCCTCAACCTCATCTCCAACAAATACAAGGACTACTGACTGAATAAATAAACTACTGTCAGAACCAACTATCATTTTTGAATTGTACAACTTTTAAGGGAAGTCAGAGATCATTTGCTTATTGTATAAATAAAATAGACAGAGCACATGAAGAAATCGATGTCTGTCTCCTTCAAAATTACTTACTTCAACTGAAGACTTTTGGAAAACATTTAATCTGTTTATTGTGTATCTATTTAAACTGCATAGGCAGTACATTTGAACTAATATCTAGGACCACAATACATTAATACTTTTTTTCTTATCAAACAGAAAACTGAAGTCTTTCTAATCATATTGATTTATAATGACAGAACAAAGCATCTGTGAGATATATGGGAAAGTATAGCTCTGGCGTCTACTGTATTTTGACACCAGTTGGTAGGATTAGGGTTCATTTTTAATATTTTAGAGGCTGAATTTAAAAAGGAACCCAAAGGTGAGTCAGCAAACAAGTGATTGCTTTTGATCTCTACTGTCAACTACAAAAAAGGAAGCAATTCAATAATGTCGAATTTAATGTAAATGTGGCACACAAACATTTGTTTCTGGTGCCTAGAA
This sequence comes from Pseudochaenichthys georgianus, assembly GCF_902827115.2. NCBI lineage: Eukaryota > Metazoa > Chordata > Actinopteri > Perciformes > Channichthyidae > Pseudochaenichthys > Pseudochaenichthys georgianus. Next base: position 26,683,252 of record NC_047505.1, on the reverse strand, counting down.
ATCTTTACATTTCTGTCTGATAAGAACATATTAACAAACAGTTTAGTCAATGTTTACTTCAGATCAGCCTGGATGTGCAGCAGACATTAGTGTGAACGAACTGCGAAATATTTCCATTAGCAATGACTGTTTTTCATGTCAATTACCTTAAATTCAAGAGCTGAGATTTTCAGCACAACACGTCCAAACACAACACAGAACACATTTACACTGTGTCCATGCTGCTGTATAATGTATTGTGTGTGTGCACATGTTGTACTTGCAGTATCTTTGTTCAACACACAATTCTCAGCCATGATCAAGTGAAAAACCTTGATACAGGTTACATCATCACATTAATAGACAATTAATTAATTAATTAATTAATTAATTAATAGACAATTAATTAATTAATAGACAATTAATAGACTCTGTGAATTAATAGACTCTGTGTTCAAAGTGGAAGATTAAAGCATGTGAAACATCACTGATGTGGAGGAACTCAGATCAAGACCTCTGTCCTTTCTGCTCCACGTCAACGACACATGCCTAAATAAATGTTGTGTTTCATAGTCCTGGATCATAAATGTGTAAATTGTAATTTTATGTAATATTAAGTGACACATTAAGACAAACGGACACAGAGAGATTCCGCATTTCAATTGTTTTGTCGAATTACAGCAAGTTAGCTACTGTGCTAAAAGTTGCTTTGAGGCTATTTTAACTGGGAGGCCAAGACTTTTACTGAACAAATGTCTCACAAACTTTTACTTTTTTCTTTATTTTATGATGTTTTAAGTTGTCTTTAAAGACATATCTTACACTGTGAGAAAAGTTGTTGAATATCTAGGAGTCTACAAATTCATAACAAAGCCAAACTGAGTACTGAACGATGTGGTCACTAAGAAGAAGAAGAAGAAGAAGAAGAAGAAGAAGAAGAAGAAGAAGAAGAAGAAGAAGAAGAAGAAGAAGAAGAAGAAGAAGAAGAAGAAGAAGAAGAAGAAGAAGAAGAAGAAGAAGAAGAAGAAGAAGAAGAAGAAGAAGAAGAAGAAGAACTGTATTAATCCCTTACAGGGACATTTCTGTCCCCACTCTGTTGTGTTTACACACATTACACACACATGCACAAACACAGAGGATATACATGCACACACACAACCACATACAGATAGGAGAGGTGGCAGAGCAGAGAGGCTGCCAGGTACCCGGCGCCAAGGGAGCAGTTTCGAGGTTAGGTGCCTTGCTCAAGGGCACCTCGGCAGTGGCCTTGGAGGTGAACTGGCACCTCTCCAGCTACCAGCTCACTCCATATTTTGTTTTGGTCAAACAAGACATAGAGGGTCTAAAAAAAGCATTTTTCCCTGATTTTGGAGCTGAATCAATACTGTATTTTTGAAAATGACTTAGCAGTCTGCTTTTGTTCTTTTGAAACTGTAACATTTCAATTTTCCTGCATTGGATCATTAAAGCTTCGTTTATCTTCCGACATTATTCAGATTCATTTATAGTCATACTGTATACATACACAATAAAGCTTCAGCAACCAGGGAGTTGAACATCTGGATCCTCTCTGGCTGACGGTTCTGGACCCAATTCAGACTATTAGGTCACCCCTAAAAAGTAAAGAGATTTTTAAAGATGACTGCTGATTTCCTACAGACATTAAAGCCTAATCATTACCAGATCCCAATCAATTCTCCAGTTTGAAGAAAGGTGTTGAGGCAGCTGCAGTATTGCGTAATCAGGCAACTGTACAATCAAGCCATCCATCTGCAGAGGACTACATAAAAGCTAGGAAAAAAGACAAGCAACTTCTTGGCTTCTTGAGACCTTTTCACTGACACACAACTGTGTGTAACTATCTACAGTCCCTAGGATTTATCAGAAGCCATAGCTGTAGCCCGATAGCTGGAACCCATATTTCGTTTGTCTTTCACAGCAATGTCATATTCAAAACATGTACTTTTTCATTGTTCCAGAAATATAAAGTGCTTTGTGCATCTACACCAATAGATGGCAGCAGAATGCAATCAACAGTTTCTTTCAATGCCTTTTTGTTGGTATTATGAATTTATTTTTAAGAAGAAGCTTCTGAACGATTTAATTACTTAATATAGATAGCAAAAGATGTTAAATCAACGTTGAATTATGGTCAAAGATGTTGATTTTTGGTTAAGGTTGAAGATTGATGGTGGATCAACCTTAAATGTTGAAAAGATGTCATTGAATCAACGTTGTATTGTGGTCGAATTTAATGATTGAAATGCCAACATTGAATCAATGTTGAATATATGCTGTTTGCCTTTTATTTATTTATTTTCTTGATGGGGGAGGGAGGGGGGTGCTCTGTAGTGGGGGGGGTGTAGTCTGTGTGTGGGGGTGGGAGATATATCCCACATAAATCCAAAATTGACCACCCAAAAAACAGTTAGGAGCACGTTTCAGGCAATTTGGATTTGATTGTACTTTGTAGTGACACTATTTTGGGTCCCTAACATTCATTGAGCTAGGGACCCCCCCCCCCCCCCCCCGCACTAATTGGATGACGCTGAGTCGAATGGTAGGTGACATCAATGGTCTACAACTTTTCAATAAGAAGTTACAGATTTTTGAAATACTTGCAGATTTTGCTTTCTTTTTTTAAACTTTTTTTTTTTTAATTAAAAAACACTTTGTCAAACTCAGAAAAGGACGTTGAATCGAATAGGCTAGGTCTCGATTTTCTAGGACCTTGGGAAATACCAAAGATCACCGAAAATATTGGAGTTTTACCCCGTGTTGTTTTGTTTTGTCTTTTATCAAAATATATCTATTCCGACTTACTTTTTGACGCTGAATCCAACGGTGCCAGTCTCGAAGCTGTACGACCCCTAGTGGCCAAGATAATCATAAATAACTTTCTCAAAGGCTTGTAAAAATATTTTCTCGAAATCAAACACCATATTCTGGGTCAGCGCGCTGCCCCGAACGTGCCCATATAACTTTCGTCACACACGGCCTTACGGTTCTCCTTAATTGGCTGGGGTCAAGGGGCTTTCTATTTTGCGTTATATCTCGATGTTATCCTGTCAAAATCGAGTTGCACACTGGCAGGTCAGTGACCAGGATGAGATTTAAATACAGTTTCTGGGGGGGAAGTGGCCGCAGATCAGAGCTGATGGGCCTCAATCGAGACTGGCTCCCTCCTGAGTTGTTATATCTTTTCAGTGGCCCAATGGTTTTACAATTACATTAAACCCTAAGTTATAAAGTTATGAGTTTAACCCTTAATACAGTTACACCTACTCAATAAAGCTCTTAGTATTCTACAAATGTTTAAATCAAAGTTAACCCTAGCAGTCAGTTAGTTCAGTTTTAAGGTTTCAGTCAAATTACTTGTCCCAAGTGTCTGCCTGTCAGATACTGTAGCGGTTTTGAGATTTAAAATCACAATTTCAGTCAGATCAACTACAGAGCATTTATACAAAGTACACACACTGAAACAGAGAAGTCTAAAAACAGAATGTTACTCACACAATTCTAGAAGTCACCAGTTGTTATCCTGTCAAAATCGAGTTGCACACTGGCAGGTCAGTGACCAGGATGAGATTTAAATACAGTTTCTGGGGGGGAAGTGGCCGCAGATCAGAGCTGATGGGCCTCAATCGAGACTGGCTCCCTCCTGAGTTGTTATATCTTTTCAGTGGCCCAATGGTTTTACAATTACATTAAACCCTAAGTTATAAAGTTATGAGTTTAACCCTTAATACAGTTACACCTACTCAATAAAGCTCTTAGTATTCTACAAATGTTTAAATCAAAGTTAACCCTAGCAGTCAGTTAATTCAGTTTTAAGGTTTCAGTCAAATTACTTGTTCCAAGTTTCTGCCTGTCAGATACTGTAGCGGTTTTGAGATTTAAAATCACAATTTCAGTCAGATCAACTACAGAGCATTTATACAGAGTACACACAGTGAAACAGAGAAGTCTAAAAACAGAATGTTACTCACACAATTCTAGAAGTCACCAGTTGTTATCCTGTCAAAATCGAGTTGCACACTGGCAGGTCAGTGACCAGGATGAGATTTAAATACAGTTTCTGGGGGGGAAGTGGCCGCAGATCAGAGCTGATGGGCCTCAATCGAGACTGGCTCCCTCCTGAGCCAGTCTCCTCCTGAGTTGTGACACTATCGGACAACGGATTCTTAATCAGCTCTTCAGCCATACCTGCCAACCTCACACCGTCCGATAACAGGAGATTTTTTTCCAGGGGTGGGGGGGGGCATACTGAACACGCCCCCAAGCGGGGGTCTGGGGGTCCCCCCAGGACATTTTTAACAGAAGATGTAATTTCCAGTATTCTGGTGGATTTCGGGAGTTTGACAGTTTTATCAGGCTTTACTTACATAGGATCCATTAAAAAGTTAAAAGTAGCAATAAAAGAGCCATATTTAATAATAACCACTAATTACTTAAAAATGACTATCTCTTTAAAATTGCATTGGACTGGAGTTTATCCAGACATAAAGTGACAGTAAAAGAGTAACATTCCCATTCTCTCAGAAAGAGAGTTTTTTTTTGGGGTGTGTGTGCCAGAATCAAAGTGTGTGTGTGTGTGTGTGTGTGTGTGTGTGTGTGTGTGTGTGTGTGTGTGTGTGTGTGTGTGTGTGTGTGTGTGTGTGTGTGTGTGTGTGTGTGTGTGTGTGTGTGTGTGTGTGTGTGTGTGTGTGTGTGTGTGTGTGTGTGTGTGTGTGTGTGTGTGTGTGTGTGTGTGTGTGGTCTAAATTGAGTCATCTGGGGTGAGAGCATTTTATGCTAGGGGGGTCTCACATCCCCTGGGAAGAGACCAAGGGGTAGACCTAGGACCAGGTGGAGGGATTATATCTCTTCGCTGGCCTGGGAGCGCCTTGGGATCCCCCAGTCAGAGCTGGTTGATGTCGCCAGGGAAAAGAAAGTTTGGGGCTCTCTGCTGGAACTGCTACCCCCGCGACCCGACCACGGATAAGCGGGAGAAGATGGATGGATGGATGGGTCTCACATTTTAAATTAAGCACCATATGTTGAGGACAATGGGTTGTGATTTTTTTTAAATTATTATTATGTGTAAATCTTCTTAAGTTTGTGCGTAATGACAAAAACATCTAAAAGTTACCTTTGGACAGAGACTACAAGGAATGGAGCAGTCCAAATGTCCCATAATATCCTATTTTAACCTAGTGGTACACTGTAAAAAAAAAAAGTTTTTCACAGAAATGTACTGTATTATTTTACAGACCTTTCTTGTTTTTCTATATTACGTGTAAATACCATAAAAATACAGTAAATTACTTTTATTTAAAAATAAATAAAGGTTTTATTCTGTAAATTGGTTTGATGAGAAATTATCGTTTTTTTACAGGATAATTCCATTGTTTAATTGTCTTGAATGTTAAATGACATTGAATTCTATGTAAAAACCAAGCAAACTCTGGGGAAGAGCCGGGAAGCCAATACGGAAGTGCCACACACTGCAGTTCATATATTGGCCGATAGGCGATGGCTGCAGAAAGGAGCAATTTCCATAGACCCCCATGTTAAAATGCCCAATTTTACAGCAGAAAAAAACATGTTTCTACCCCTGGCTCCATACATTTTATTATCGATATAGTTAGATTCCACCTTCATGATTATGGATCTATGAGTGAATTGTTTTCTAACGCGACCCTTTTATTTATATTATGTCTTAAAGTGTGTGCATAAATTAGGGCGTGGTCACATTGAGTGACGGTTCTGTCAAGTACCTGCCGCTGTTAGCTTCTTGTCTCTCTGCTAGCTGCTCCGTGAAGCTAGCTACAGGGACTCTGCCTGCTCAGCTCATCCAGGAAACACAACTTGTAGCCGGCCGTGATTGTTTGTTCTTCATGCTTATATATCGGACTATTGTGACTCGATCTGCGGTTAAAACAGACGGTGCATGAATGCGGTAAGTAAAAGTCGAGTGCTTTATTTATGTGTTAATGATTTTAATCAGCTACGTAATGAATAGTAAGGCTTGGGTTAGCATGTAAGCTAGTGGTAGCTACATCGGTGCTAACGATGCTAATCGTAGCCTCCAACTTAAAATCATAGACTGTATATATAAAGGTTAAAACGAAATAGACAAGTGTTAAGTGGGATAATACTGTTGAACAAACGGCTTCTGTTTGAGGTTGATAAAATAAGGTTACATCCTTGTAACTTAGAGATATTGTATTATGTAGGTAGAACTGTATGCATCTAAGGTTAATTTAAATTGGCTATGCTCAAGTATGTAGACAAGCTAATGTCGAAGTAATGTATGTGAAATCAACCTCACAATAAGATGTGTGTATATTAAAATTATATTTCAAGATGATTACTTAGATATTACAATATGGTTGATTGAGCTGGAGTTCATTATCGAGCTTACACGTTAACGTCACAGTCATCTGAAGAATGAACCCAAACCTTGTTGTTTTTATTAATTGCATTACCAAATGGGTATCAAATAAACAGTAAGCATTGGTAACACAACTTCCAAAGTTACAGTAAAATAAAAAGGACCCTGACTCGGACAATACACAATCCAACATGTTCAACAGCAGAGAATCAGTTATATTGTTTGTACACATGGTACTTTACATATATATATATATATATATATATATCTGTTTGTTTAAGGTGTCCAGGTGATGCAGACAGGCTGGACCAGAGAGTGAGAGACAGAACTGGACTCCTCACAGCAGTGAATTCAGCTCAGGTACAAAGACTCTTTTTTCATACTGTACAAAGAATCAAGAAATATATTGGTTTAAATGAATGAAGTATTGACTTGAATACACTGATATACATTCCAATAAACAATACTAAATACTAGATCACCTACACATCAGTTAAGTTGAGGGTTTATTCCATGCAAAAAGTTACATTTAGATATTTAGCAATATGACTTTGTCTGAACCGGAGTGGTGATTTGTTACTGGACTTCTGTCATGGATTGGCCATAACAAACACCATGTTCGAACATAAGGATGCTCATAAGTGTACGTGGTACCAGAGCACCCTAGGCAGAAGGTCCATGATCGATTTCGTTATCGTATCATCGGACCTGAGGCCGTATGTTTTGGACACTCGGGTAAAGAGAGGGGCGGAGTTGTCAACTGATCACCATCTGGTGGTGAGTTGGGTCGAGTGGCGGGGGAAGCCTCTGGATAGACCTGGTAATCCCAAACGTGTAGTTCAGGTGAACTGGGAACGTCTGGTCTGGAGGAGGCCCAAGTTCAGGAGGCCTTCAACTCACACCTCCGGCGGAGCTTTTCGGGCATTCCTGTGGAGGTTGGGGACATTGAACCAGAGTGGTCGGTGTTCAAAGCCTCTATTGCCGAAGCCGCGGCGGGGAGCTGTGGTCTCAAGGTCCTAGGTGCCTCAAGGGGCGGTAACCCTCGAACCTCCTGGTGGACACCGGTGGTCAGGGAAGCCGTCCGACTGAAGAAGGAGGCCTTCAGGGATTTGTTATCCCGGGGGACTCCCGAGGCAGTTGCAAGGTACCGACAGGCCCGAAGGGCAGCAGCCTCATCCGTGGCCGAGGCAAAGCAGCGGGTGTGGGAGAAGTTTGGAGAAGACATGGAGAAGGACTTTCGGGCGGCACCAAAGTTGTTCTGGAAAACTGTCCGACACCTCAGGAGGGGGAAGCAGGGAACCATCCAAGCTGTGTACAGTAAGGATGGGACGTTGTTGACCTCAACTGATGGAGTGTTGGGGCGTTGGAAGGAACACTTTGAGGAACTCCTGAACCCGACAACTCCGCCCTCTATGTTAGAGGCAGAGCTGGAGTATGACGGGGGATCAACACCAATCTCCCGGGGGGAGGTCACTGAGGTCGTCAAACAACTCCACAGTGGCAACGCCCGGGGGTGGATGAGATCCGCCCGGAAATGCTGAAGGCTCTGGGTGTTGAGGGACTGTCATGGTTGACACGTCTCATCAACGTTGCGTGGAAGTCGGAAACAGTACCGAAGGAGTGGCAGACCGGGGTGGTGGTCCCCCTTTTCAAAAGGGGGATCAGAGGGTGTGTGCCAATTACAGAGGCATCACACTACTCAGCCTCCGCGGGAAAGTTTACTCCAAGGTACTTGAAAGGAGGGTCAGGCCGATTGTCGAACCTCAGATTGAGGAGGAACAATGCGGATTCCGTCCTGGTCGTGGAACGACGGATCAGCTTTTTACTCTCGCAAGGATCCTGGAGGGGGCCTGGGAGTACGCTTATCCGGTCTACATGTGTTTTGTAGACTTGGAGAAGGTGTATGACCGGGTTCCCAGGGAGTTACTGTGGGAGGTGCTGCGGGAGTATGGGGTGAGGGGGTCTCTACTCAGGGCCATCCAATCTCTGTACTCCCAAAGCGAGAGCTGTGTCCGGGTCCTCGGCAGTAAGTCGGACCCATTTCCGGTGAGGGTTGGCCTCCGCCAGGGCTGCGCTTTGTCACCAATCCTGTTTGTAATATACATGGATCGGATTTCGAGGCGTAGTCGTGGGGGGGGGGGGTCCTGCAGTTCGGTGGACTAAGGATTGCACCACTGCTTTTTGCAGATGATGTGGTTCTGATGGCTTCATCGGTCTGCGACCTTCAGCACTCACTAGATCGGTTCGCAACCGAGTGTGAAGTGGCTGGGATGAGGATCAGCACCTCCAAATCTGAGGCCATGGTTCTCAGCAGGAAACCGATGGACTGTCCACTCCAAGTAGGGAATGAGTCCTTACCCCATGTGAAGGAGTTCAAGTATCTCAGGGTCTTGTTCTCGAGTGAGGGAACAATGGAGCGTGAGATGGGCCGGAGAATCGGAGCAGCGGGAGCGGTACTGCAGTCGCTTTACCGCACCGTTGTGACGAAAAGGGAGCTGAGCCAGAAGGCAAAGCTCTCTGTCTACCGGGCCATTTTCGTTCCTACCCTCACCTATGGTCATGAAGGATGGGTCATGACCGAAAGAACGAGATCGCGGATACAAGCGGCCGAGATGGGTTTCCTCCGCCGGGTGGCTGGTGTCTCCCTTAGAGATAAGGTGAGAAGTTCGGTCATCAGGGAGGGACTCGGAGTTGAGCCGCTCCTCCTTCGCGTCGAAAGAAGCCAGTTGAGGTGGTTCGGGCACCTAGTTAGGATGCCACCTGGGCGCCTCCCTAGGGAGGTGTTCCAGGCACGTCCAGCTGGGAAGAGACCAAGGGGTAGACCTAGGACCAGGTGGAGGGATTATATCTCTTCGCTGGCCTGGGAGCGCCTTGGGATCCCCCAGTCAGAGCTGGTTGATGTCGCCAGGGAAAATAAAGTTTGGGGCTCTCTGCTGGAACTGCTACCCCCGCGACCCGACCACGGATAAGCGGGAGAAGATGGATGGATGGATGGATGGACTTTGTCAGCTCTCTAATTTAATGTATTGAAGGCAAAGATATTTAACACATAGTGAGAACTGCTACTATTTATCTCTCAATATTGTCTGTAAAACGTGGTAAAAGTTATTCTTTCAGTGAGACAACAGAGCAAGCTTCTACAGGTGCACTACGTTTTGTAACAGTTAAATATTATTTTGATAATAACATATATTTCAATGTTGATGAACTTCATACTGTTCATTCATAATCTGATTGCTCACTGTTAAAATAAAATAAAAACATTACAATTACAAAATAATGATATCTACAGCCCCTAAACACACAAACACACTGCTTTCATAAATAACACAGTTGTTCTGCAATAATATGTTTTATGTTTCCTGTCATTTTTGTTAGGAAAGGACATGCCTGAAAGACACAACATGTTCTCCTTCTCTGAGGGTCAAGAAGAACATCCAAGAGGAACATTAAAAGCGGATGTTATGAGATTTTAAGACCAGTACTAAGAAACTACTTTTATTGTAAAAACAGTCAGCTGATCGAATGCAGCTATTTCCACATCTACACTCCATCCGCTGATTATTTCTATTTGCCTCACTTTATGAGCTTCACATCACTTGTGCCTTGTACCGCAGAGTTTGCAACGTCACAAATAAATGGGGCCAATCTTCAGTCAGATGGGAATGTGTAATCTAACATTTTCAGTAAGAATAATGGACAAAAGGAGTGCAAATACAAATACAATTTATTGAAATGTGAACCAAAAGTTAATCAAATGTTTTAAATAAAAAGCACATATGGACAGAAGGTGTAAACCTATTAAATGTATAAGTAAACACATGTAGTCAAATAAAGTGACAGACTAGGCCTGTGCAGTTGGTATCAGCTTTGCCCAGCATGGGCTCCTCCATCAGCCCTGGTCCTCCTCGCAGAGGAAAGACCCTCAGTCCTCTCCAAACCAACAGACAGGACGTCCATCACACAGAGGTTTCTCCCTGAAGTCTCTGCTGCTCTCTGGACACCAGGCTTGAGACAATCCGTCCACACTGAATATGAGAGGGGGAAAATGAAAATAATAAATGCTTTAGACAATAAGAAACATAAAGTTGACTGTTGAGTTGCTCAGTTTTTTTAGATTGTCAATACTATTACTGTATAACTAATATCTCAGGTTAAGAGGCACATTCAAATAAAGATTGGTCTTTAAATACATTTTGTCTTTTGAATTGTTTGTCTAAAGTCAAGGATCTAGAACTGGTACTTAGTTTGAATAATACAGTCTGGTTATTATGCTGTTTGGAGGAGGCCTCACAGGTAAGAGCACTAACTAGCTACCATCACATGTACCTTAGCTTGACTTAAATGTATTAAACGTATAGTTAAGTGATATCAAAATATAAATAACTAATGTCATGCAAACATTAATATTTGCTTGATTCCAGTGTTGAATTTAGCACAATTGCATACAAACGTTAAGGGGTTTTAAGATTCTGAAGTATTATGCTAAAAACTCAATAACTTAGATTATAGTTTATAGTTTTGCTGAATAGTTTCAAGGCCGCTTACCTTAGAAACGTAAAATGCGACGGCAGCATGCAGATGGGGAGCATGTTAGCTTAGCTTGGTAGCTTCAGCTAGCTCTGGAACTTCCAGCTCGGTGGCAGCAGGTCCCGCCTCGGCTCCGCCTCTTTGCCCTTATTTGGAGCAGGCTGGAGAAGGCGGGAGTTGAACTCTGACGTAACTGTTGAGCCGTTAGTGGCCGTCTCCGCCTACTAAGGGCTTCACGGCAACTCTGCAGAATCCTATAGGTGACGTCACGGACCCTACGTCCATTTATATATACAGTCTATGGTAAAAACACATAAAATAGACATAATTTTACTGCATGTAAAATGAAGGCAACTTTCTTTTTTTTGTTGCAGTAAAACCTTACATTTAATGTAACAAAATGTAAAAAAACAAAAAATAACTGTATTCTGTACTGTTGTAGAATAAAAATAAATCTTATTATAAAACATCTCTAAAATGTTAAATAAATGTATACATCTTCACAAAAAATGTAATATATTGCAGAAATACCCAAAAATGATTTTGTGTAAATAAAGTAGTTTTCATAGTATACTAAAATAGTTAACTGTAAAAAAAAAAAGTGTCAAATAAAAAAAACGTAAAATGTATGTAAAAAGCTACGGCACTTGAAATGGAATCCAGCCATACAACAGCAGACAAGACAAGCAGGATTGGAATGAGTCCACAACACTCCTGATTGGTTGATATAAACGTCATCAAAAAAACCTGCCAATGAGCACTGTCCGTGCCTTTCAATCCAATTTGAAACTTCCACGTCAGTTTGAGCGGCTCTGCTGTGGAGCTACAGCTGTCTGTATGAGTTTATGGACTAATATCGGGATAGTTTTACATCTACACGTTAAATATGAGCATCGGGACGTCAACAGAGAACAGAAGACTTGAGATCTGGTGAGTCCTGCAACTGTAATGGAGTTAAACATGTATTTAGATAATCCTTAGTTTGTGAATGTTTAATTGTGTATTTAAGGTTACGTTTCGTCTTCCGGCCCGTCTACACTACAGGCATCGAAAAATGCTTTCAACGCTTCGCCCATTCATTTGAATGGGGTGACATAGAAGATTTTTAAACTTCGCCGAACTGCATTGTGGGGAGCATGGCTTTGCAAGCATCACGAGCATCTATCGGCATCAAAAGTTGAACAATGTTCAACCTTTGAGGCTCGATGCTTGGCATCAGCCAATCAAATCCCGCGTATGCAAATCTGACAGTACAAGCGCTAGCCAATAAAACCGTGTATGCTGGGAGAGACGACGCAGGTCATTTCCTCATATTCAAAAAAATGGAGGGAAAATTCATTATAGCGATAGTGAATCACCCGGTGCTGTATGATCAGTCTCTGTTCATCTACCGGGATACAAACCGGAGGAGCGAGGCATGGAGGGACGTGGCAGAGACAGTGGATGAAACTGGTAGGTTTTTGCCTGTTTGGGGATTTTATATCAAGTTTACTTCGGTTTAACATTGCTATTGCTTTGTATGCCGGGGGCGGGCGGGAGATTCCTGATTGGTTGTTGGTCGGCTTGGGCGCGAGAAATCGCCAAGCCTCAGACACGCCCAGCTTCAAGATTTTTTGATGCCTGTAGTGTAGACGGGTGCTGCTGCCATCCTCTTGTCTCCAACGCGGGACGAACACATAAACGTGCAGCAGGGTGTCATAGTGTTGTCACCAATCTTATTTTAAAGTTTCACAGCTTTTTTACTGTGGAATCCAGTTTGTTAATGTTCAGTAGCCAACAGCTATCATAGCATGGCTAACTTGCCGATTCTCTCCCCCCCTGTGGAGAGCCGCATGCAGACAAAGAGAGAGGAACAGTACATAGTCATTATTTCCGCGATTATTGCCATTTTTTAACTAAAGAAAGTGGTTAAACGTGGTGTGAGAATGTCATATATGAATTGCTGAATTTAGCTGTTGTTTTTTTGGGAAGAAAGGGTGAAAAAAAAAAACATTAAAGTCTATGCTTTTGGACGAAAAAAGCAAAGCACCACTAAAATAAGCATAGTGGTTGTTGATCTGAGAATAAATTAGTTATTGCTCTTCAACAGAATGGAACAGCACATAGTCATTATTTCCGCGATTATTGCCATTTTTTAACTAAAGAAAGTGGTTAAACGTGGTGTGAGAATGTCATATATGAATTGCTGAATACGAGGATTATGAGTAAGAAGGCATTCATAATTAAACAGATATTTCTCTACCCCCTCTGAAAGTCTCCCTAATTCGGATTAAAACTAAGCTGGAAGAGTTTTTTGTCACGCTGATGGTTGTTAAGAGTTTATGTTTGTTTGTCTAAATTGCAGTGTTTGTTTTATTGTACTAACCGTTAAACATGGGTAATACTGTCTCCACAAACGATTCGGTTGGTAAGAGGACAAATAATTCACGCACCAAGACACTTCCAAAAAATCCTATTACAGACAGCCACTACACTCACATGTTTTCCCCCAATATGCCGTCTGGAATTGTCGGAAGAAGCTTGGATTGGACTAAAGTTATGCCGTTCACCTCGTTACTTTGTGAACACTCACAACAGAATAGTCAGAAAGGAAAGATTCTGTTTGATTGGCCGTTAACTGGTACTTTTGACATGGCCGTGTTGTGGCAGGCATTCAAATTAATTGAACATGAGGCGAATTGCTCCTGGGATGTAACATACATGAAGGAATGTGTTAAAGCTTGGATGACTATTGCAGAAAAAAGAGGTTATGATGAGCGGAAAAATTAAAAATCAGTTGGCACTGAGCGAGGCTCCATTGAGCTCAAGGCTTTGATTGATCGAGTTTCTAAATGCGCAGCGAGTTGTCATTTGCTTAGCCTAGAGGCTGCTTTTGATGTTAAATCAGAGAACATGTCCAGAATTAAGGAAAGACACGGAAAGGACGTTGCAGCCATTGCGAAATCAGTTATGTACGATTGGCTGAAAAGACAAGGGAAATCTCCCAGCACAGCTCAGCTAATTTCCATTTTAACAGACGCTGGGCTGCTGGAGGAAAATCAGGCTGTAGCTCTCTGCACACAAATAATTCCCGCGATAGGACTCTCAAATTCTGGTGCAAGAAACTCCGATGATGATCTGTTAATGTCAGCTGCAGCTATCATGAATCAAAATGGGTTGACATATCAGGCAGGACAGTATAGACAACAAGAAAGTGAGCAGCAGGAACACAGTGCAGCGGACAGTGGAGAGGAAATGCCAGATAGCAGCCCATTACACACCCCCACTTCTGGTTCCGCAACAAAAATGTTATACAATCCAAACACGCCGTACGGCACCAGTTTTAACAAGTATGTCCCGCATAGAATTATCACAAGACTGCAAACATCTCAGGATAATAATTCTGCTGAAGCTGTGACCGCACCGAAAATTCTGATAGGAGATGTTCCAGTTTATAAGCCTTGGACACCCGCTGAGGTCATGGATGTCACTAATCACGCTCCAAGTCCCACTAAAAGCCCAGATGAGTATCTGTCGTGGTTGACTAATGTCTGCTCAGTTTATAACTGTTTAGTTCATGATGTTAAACAGCTGATAATCCTAACATACAAGGCAGATTGGCCCACGTGCAGAGACGAATTTAAATTCCCTGTCTGTACGCCTGCAGGTGACTGACCTGCGACACAGACGTGTGATATGTGGATCCAGACCGTAGCTGCTGTTGCGATTAGAGCATGCGCTAAAACTCACACAGATCTTTCGCTAGTGACGGCTTGCGTACAGAACCCAACAGAAACTGTCCCAGAATTTCTCCAGTGTTTCATGACAGTGTGGGATAATAATGCAGGCATTAAAAGGGAGGGCAATGATTTGTTCGCCATACAGAGTTTGTTACATAATTTAATCCCTGAAACAGCTCAGGCGTATATGATGACCACTCCGGACTGGCAAATAAAAACCTGTCAAATCACAATAGCCACAATGCGCGTGTTACATAGAAATCAGATATTTCTGACCCCCAGAATTGCCCAGCTGATGCAAAAGTTGCCTCAAAATACACAGGCTTATCAGAGTGCGGATAACTCCCAGCAGTTTCAGGGACAAAACCGCACACAGCAGTATCAAAATCAGGGAAGATCACAGGGTTATCAAGACAAGGGCAGACAGTAGCAGAACAAACATTCCAAAAAGTTGATGCCATGTCATGTCTGTGGTGGAACGGATCACTGGGCGGGGCAGTGCGAAAAGCGCTGGCAAGCACAGCAGGATACACAACCCTTGCCTGCTCTCCCCCAGCCCCCCCCGCCACCCTGCATTATTGCCCGCCCCTCCCCTTACCAGCCACTACGACAGGCAGGCTCAACAGGGGAAAAACGGTCAGCAAAGTCAATTTAACAGACGATAGGGGTACCATGAAGACATAGGGTCAGATTCACAGCATTTCCCCATTCAAGCAGCAACAATTCGCCTTTCCAATAACCCGCGTGAAGATCCGATTATGCCCGTTGATTTCAGTGGTAAGGCGGTAGACATTTTAATTGACAGCGGAGCAACATTGTCAGCAGTGCGCACGAAGGAAAAAGTGTGTGAAGCAACTAATCATTTTGTTACAACAATGGGAGTTTCTGGCATTCCTATGTCCGAGCCCGTTTCAGAGCGCACTAATATTTCAATCGAAGGATCACATGTCCAACACTCTTTCATTATTTCAGATGGAAGTCCTATTAATCTAATGGGCAGAGATTTGCTTTGTAAATTACAAGCAACAATACATTGCACTCCAGACGGATTGTTTTTGACTATTCCTGACAGCAAAGTCTATCAAGCTGTCCAATTCATTCAATCATCTAAAGACAACCTTTATTGTTGGTCATTTCCAGATTTCAACATGATTTCTGTTTTCTCAACAACAGGAATTCAGAAAATTGCTAGCATTTCACCTGTGTGTGCTTCCTTAATGTCCCTTATGCGGCCTGTATTGAATTGTCACTGCACAGCTGCTTTTAACCCATCAGATGACTATGCGCTATCAGTAAGAGGTTTTTGCAACAGCTCAGATCAGTTGGAATGTGAGCAGTTTCTATTTTTAGGACCCCAGGGGTGTGCATTGCCTGTTAGGCTCACACCCTCACAGCAGGCTCTTTATGCTGCAGACACGATCCCTCACCTCACACTAGCGGTCACTTCAGGAAGTGAACCTGAGGAAGTGGGGGTCATGGCAGCCCACTGCCATGCTCTGCTAGAAGCTGCAAAAGCTTCTCTCCCTCCCTCCCTCACACACACACACACACACACACACACACACACACACACACACACACACACACACACACACACACACACACACACACACACACACACACACACACACACACACACACACACACACACACACACACACACACACACACACACACACACACACACACACACACACACACACACACACACACACACACACACACACACACACACACACACACACACACACACACTGTAAGGAAATATTTGTATGTATTCATGCAAACTGTGAAGAAGCTTGAAAATGATTTGAGTAAGAAAACTGTGAACTGTTTTTGGGGCCTGGGAACATTTGGTTTTGTGAGGACAAAAGGAAGAGGGGGAAGGTGTGGAGTTGACATACAGTCATCTCAGATCCCTGTGATAAGGAAGCTGAGCCACTGGGATTGGGGAACTTAAGATGTGAGCTGTTGATACTAATTTGGGCAGCCAATCACTGGTCTGGAAGGGGGGCGCAGATAACTCCTCCTCTGGTCAGCAAAGTATTTAGACAGGAACCCCGCGGTGTTCTGTCTCTCTCTCCTCGCGTCGCTCGGACTGGAAGGTGGTGGCGGCCTGTGGGCAGGAGCCAGGAGTAGGCCAAACTCCTGACATTGTATGGTAATGTATTTGATTGTATTGCATTGTATATTACCATTAAAGTGGATTATTGTTAAACGGTTACTTGTATGCTCTGGGTTTCCTCCATGTAAGATAACGGCTTGTGTAAGGACGCGAGGAGATTTTGGAAATGCGGCCTAGTTACCACCAAAATCTCCTAACAAATGGTGATCTCGACATGCCGAATAAACATGAGCTGTGGAAGGATTCAGGCGACCAGACTAGGTCGGGAACAAGCACTTTTAGACGCCTCGGACAATAGCAGGGCCCTGTAGGATTGTCTGTAGGCGTTTCAGAGTGTTTTTGAAGTTTGAATGGAGTATACAATGCATATTTTTTACCATGTTAGGAAAGTTATATATAACACGTGAACAGTTTAGCGTGGATCTCAGGTAGTTTAGTCCTGAAGTGGCGTGGAAGCGGTGCAGTTCGTGGGCTGTGAGGTGTGAGTCCCACACGACGAAACCTGGACGCTCGATATTTTCAGATCGAGCTGCCGTTTAAAACTGGGGGTAAAATAGCAGTCTGAGACCGAATAAGCGAAAGTGTCAGTGGACTGTTATCTGTTAAATCCTTGGGAGAGAGCGCTAACGTCACCTACATTGTGACGAGACCGGCTCCCGTTTCCCTTGTCTGTAAAAATGTATTTGAAAGGCTGACGTAAACATAACGTTGATCGCAAGGTAGGCAGAGAGTCCTGCGTGACGACATATGTAGCACGTTATCAAGCCGGACAAACTGTACGGGGAATAAATCTGTGTGATTTTTACCTGAATAGACCTGTGTGACCGATTGTCTGTGATAATCAGACATTCGCTCAGAAGAGTGAAGCTCACTTGTGCTCTGCTGCTGCCATCTAGTGGCTGAAAGGGGGGGAAGCACGTTAATTAAGTCAGATAAATAAAAGCGAAGTCAATATATTGCGTATATTTAAATAAATGAGCTGTCTGTAGGTTGTCATTGTTGATTAGTACAGACCTTGTTTTATGTTGGTAAATGTAATGGTACAAAAGCAAGCTATTCATCACAATTGTATTTTTAGGTTATGAATAAAACAAAAAGTAGTAGCATAAGGGATAAGCAGAAAGGTTTTTGAACGCTTGTCAGTTATGACAGAGGTGCTTATGCCCGCTTCGGTTTTCAATGTTCGCCATCACGTTAAAACAGGATTGGTGGCATTTTCAGTTCATTGCTTGCTTCCACACGCCTTCCCCCTCCTTGTCTCTTTCACGACTATAGTTAATGCATTAGAACGATTGTCAACTTGCCGTGTTTCTAGAAACACGGCTGTTACGGAACGGCCTTTCAAAATAAAAGCCAAAGGCCGCTGTTCGCCAGAGATGCCTTCACAATAAAACAGTAATTACCTTAACAATATATTTAACTTATATTGCGTCTTTAAATATTGATTTTAATTCATTACAGATCTAACCTGCTTGCAACACAACTTAGATAAACAATTTCAAGTGGTTAAAGGGGGTTTCCTGTCTGGCTCATTTGATTTAGAACTGAAGTAAGGGAGAATAGTGTTTTATGAGTCATTCCTCATGGTTTATAAAGATAAATCATCAGTTTGTCTGGACTTTGATATAGAGATAGGATCATGGTGGAGAAGGAAGACCTTTTTTTGGTTTCAAATTAAAGAAGAGTTTAAGGATGAAGTAAGCAGGACTTCAACTGGCCAAAAGAGATTTTAAAGTTTAATATTCTTGGTTAGCAAACAAGACATCTGATTATTATGTCACACATGATAATCTTGTTATGGAAACTAGCTTAAAATATTGGAGAAAATATGTAGATGTTCTTTCGTGGTGTGTGGAATATGTGATGCTGGAAACATGTACGTTTTTCAATGTATAGGAGAAAATGGTTTCCTGAAAGAGTTATGTTGGGTAAATATGTAGCAATGGATGAAACAATTTTTGGAGTGAGTTTTTGTAATATCATTTGTAGACATCAATTAGGTTGTTTAGATGGCATTTAACAATTAAGACAGATAGTATGATTACAAAGAGTCAGAGTGGAAAGGGTTGGATTTATTTAACCTCAGTGTGCTAGATTTTTTATAGGTAATGCGTCCCGAGACCTGGACTCCCCCTCTGAGTTAGAAAAGGCTACGATCCCGACCCTCCAAGCAGACAAAAGACCTAACCCAACGGGAGACTCCTCCTTCTCCATCGAACAGACAGAGAACCAGAGCTGAAACAACAACAACAAGACTGCAGCCAGAACTATCTCCACCTGTGGCATCCAGAACCAAACAGCATGCTGACGGGCAGAGATCTACGCTCATCAGTCCCTCAGACGGGACCATGAAGTTCCAAGCTGAGCACAGGCGCAAAGTGTGGGACATGAGAGCAGAATCCGCCCTCCATAAAAACAGCAGGGAGACTGTAAAGGAGGAGATGAAATGCGAAGCAGTGCAAGAACATTAGCATGATGAGGCATGCAGATGTAACTGGGCCAATGGCTGACAGCGGATGAAGTTACAGCTGATGGACTGAAGAGAACACAGAATCAGAGGAGTTGGCATGGTCGATTAGAAGTGAGGAGGCCGGGGTCACGGCTTGAGAAAACTAGAGGAGGAGAAAAGGAAAACGGGAATGAGTGAGTTTACACATAAACACACTTATTCACAAAACGCACATTTAAAGCATAAATACGTAAAGACAGAAAGATTTATTAAATTAAAAATAGCAGTAAACTATTAGAGTAAAATGAGAACACACTGAGGGTTCAGAGTACAACCATATTCTTCAATCTTTTCATCAGGTTAACAAAATATTCTTTGACATTTTTATTCACGTGTGAATAAAGTAGTGGGATAGTTTTAGGAACCACTCTATAAGACAAATCTTTATCTGTATGGATAATGTTAAAGGGAGAGCTGGTGCCAAGCCAGATATCGTATTCCAATCTAAATAATTGATTTCACCATTGTAGCATAGTTATTACCATAGGAAATATGAAATGACTTCTGTTTTAAATCCTTGATAAAGGAGGGAGTAATGGTTGCATGTTCGGACATCCAGGGTTCCACACACTGCTTAAGAGTTTAACATTGGTTTTTAGGTGGACCAGAATTGATGACATGTGGTTGTTATACCATTGTTATCGTGAACAAAACATAAATAAGGACATAGTATCTGCTTGAAGATGAATGGATTTCATATCCTAGAGGGGATTAGTTATTGTGAAGACTCCACAAGGTATCTACTAATGTATTGTAAAGAACTTGAATTGACTTGATAAATAAGTGAAGATAAGAAGATGTATGGACCATAAATTAGTCAAGTGGTAAATAAAAATAGCGGAAAAGAGGGGAACTATTAAAGGGAAGTGGAAAATCAGTCTAATACACACTGATAAAAAAAAGGGGGGGGGGCATGAAGGAAGTATGCACTGGACTTTTTATTCGTGTGTGAATTTGGTAGTGTTTTAATTTGTTACAGTATTGATCAGTTCAAAGGGAGAGTTTTAGTAACAGCTCTATAAGATCAGATAAATATTTATTTATATAGGTCATGTTGAAGGGAAAGCTGGTTCTAAACAAAATATAGTATTTCAATTTGAGGTACTGGTTTCATGTTCAGACACCCAGAGTTCCACGCACTGTTAAAAAGGGTAACATTGTTCTTTAAGTGCACCAGAATTGAAGATAAATTGATAGAATGAGTTATGGAATACATAGCAGATCTTTACAGATCCTAGTAATGTTTTGACACAAGATAGTGATGTACACATGTTTCTGAAATAGATCTATTAGTCATTTTAATACTAATTAGGTGTAAATGAATTGCAGTAATAGTAATAGTACAATAAGGAAGTCACATTTTTTTGGCTAGACACTTTTCAGGGAATGTGGGAAACAGCAAGGAGGGGTTGGAGATATCTTGAACATTATAGTTGTAATTGTGAATTAATGAATGATGGCGCTCCATATATACAGATTTGTATAGACGGAGGATGCTGGCCTGTGCTGGAACATCATAGTCTCTGCAGAGCAAGACACATGGCCAAAAAGACTGAGACCAACTGACCGACAGGGTAACTTGGGAAGGCACTGTCAATGACTCACTCTGCGGTGAACCTGACCAAACCTGACTTTACAACCTGACAGTGTGAGTGTGAGTGTGTGTATGTCTGCACCTGATCAGTGCAACTGCATGATTTAAAACGATGACTAATCAAGCATGTTTTGGACTAACACATTATTTTTGGGTGATAATAATGTGTGAAATGAGAGGTTTCCTAACATTGCACAAAAGGGGAAACCGTATCTAATCTGCTTCATGATGTTTCACTCCCACAGGAGGTGGCGGTTTGAAGAATGTGAAACTCAAACTATGACATTTGGAATTCTGTTTCTTTTAGGACTGAATGATGGAGAGAAACACTCTCAAGTGTTTACTGGGAAAAATGTTTGGTATTGTCTTATAATCCATTATGACCTGAAGGTTTTCTTCCCATACAGGTTTTTGTTTACACATGAGAATGTGTAAAAAAGGGGGAGTGTAAACTTTACAATGTACATTTTTCATTTAGGGACTGAAAGGAACCGGCTGGCACAACTCCATTGTTCAATCTGACCATTGATTGACAGTTTTAGAATTGACCTGCTCCATATTTGGGGATAAGAGACTGTTTGATGAATGTTGACATGTCTCTAATATTGATTGAGTTATAGCAGGTAACACAGATAGAGAATCCGTGGCCAAGGGGCTGCCAGAGAGATGTAAGTCCAGAATGGAATACTGGAGAGGCTGACCGGTGAGTAATGTTTCAACAGACAACATCATGTAACTAGCCTGGTAAAGAAGTAAGAGCCATAGACTTTATTGTTTAGGTCATTATGGGGATATACATTTCATCTACATTTGTAATAGAAAGACATTTGATGACAGTTTGTTGGAATTTTGTATTCATTTTTTAGTAGGATAATATCTAAGAACTGACGGGTAGAAGCAGTATCACCAGGAAGCCATTCACTTTGTTAGTATTGTGATTTTGGTTGTTTTTGAATCCATAAGATTAGTGTGTTTCTTTACCAGAAACATTAGCAGTTCAAATCATATTTTTAGATTTAGTTTACCTAAAGATGTTGGGGTTCTTATTTAGTTGGCACAGTCCAAGTATTAAGATTCTGAAGCTGCACAATTAATTTAGAAAATCTGTGCACCGATGTCGGTTGTTGTAAGACACCCCACCAACCTCGTGAAGGACCTCGAGGACCTCGAGGACATCCATCATCCATCATCCATCCAGCAGTCGTCCCGGGAGGCATCATCATCGGACCGGAGAAGGAAGATCGGGAGGACATCTATTCAGCATCGACTCGGAAGCCGCCATCAGCAAGCCGGAGGAGAAGGAAGACATCTCTCTAGCAGGCAGCCCAGAAGCCGCCGTCAGCGAATCAGAGGGGACAAAGACACGGCAAGCCAGGACGGCACAGGGGACTCCACTCTCCGCTGAAACAGGAGTGTGGGTTAAGTGCAACAAGACGGTGTATGGAGCCAGCCAGGCCTGCCAAGCTATGGGCAGCCTCTACCATGACAGCTGCTTCACCTGCAGCGCCTGTAGTCGAAGGCTGAGAGGGAAGGCGTTCTACTATGACGCAGGAAGGGTTTTCTGTGAAGAGGACTTTCTGTACTCTGGGTTCCAGCAGTCTGCAGACAAGTGCAACGCAGGTGGACATCTAATCATGGATATGCAGGCCCTGGGGAAGTCTTACCGCCCCGGTTGCTTCCGCTGCGTCATCTGCAATGAGAGCCTGGACGGAGTGCCCTTCACTGTGGACACTGAGAATAAAAAGTATGGAGACTCAGCAGACAAGGATGCAGTTTTTTGCAAGTGCCTTGTGTAAATTGCACTCTCTTTTTTAAGAGTGCAAAAGAGGGAATTGTAAGGAAATATTTGTATGTATTCATGCAAACTGTGAAGAAGCTTGAAAATGATTTGAGTAAGAAAACTGTGAACTGTTTTTGGGGCCTGGGAACATTTGGTTTTGTGAGGACAAAAGGAAGAGGGGGAAGGTGTGGAGTTGACATACAGTCATCTCAGATCCCTGTGATAAGGAAGCTGAGCCACTGGGATTGGGGAACTTAAGATGTGAGCTGTTGATACTAATTTGGGCAGCCAATCACTGGTCTGGAAGGGGGGCGCAGATAACTCCTCCTCTGGTCAGCAAAGTATTTAGACAGGAACCCCGCGGTGTTCTGTCTCTCTCTCCTCGCGTCGCTCGGACTGGAAGGTGGTGGCGGCCTGTGGGCAGGAGCCAGGAGTAGGCCAAACTCCTGACATTGCACATATGATACGATATGGTTGTGTATGGTAATGTATTTGATTGTATTGCATTGTATATTACCATTAAAGTGGATTATTGTTAAACGGTTACTTGTATGCTCTGGGTTTCCTCCATGTAAGATAACGGCTTGTGTAAGGACGCGAGGAGATTTTGGAAATGCGGCCTAGTTACCACCAAAATCTCCTAACAACACACACACACACACACACACACACACACACACACACACACACACACACACACACACACACACACACACACACACACACACACACACACACACACACACACACACACACACACACACACACACACACACACACACACACACACACACACACACACACACACACACACACACACACACACACACACACACACACACACACACACACACACACATAATCTAATTAACCTCGGAGAAGAACATTACATGCTTTATCTCTCTGAGCTACTTTCTCTCCCTCAAAGCACATTTCTTCATTTACAGCCACCTGCACTCACACAATATGGACCCCCATCAGATTTCTCTGAGGTTCCGGCCACATTATGGGCTAAACACAAGAATCATGTGGGGTTTGTTTGTTCAGCCCCTCCACACAGAGTCACACTTAAAGCCAATGCCAGATTGCCAGCTATCAGACAGTACAATTTACCCCATAGAGCCATTTTGGGAATTGAAGGAGTCATCCAATCTCTGCTCGATCAGGGCGTATTAATCTACACGACCAGCCCGTGTAATACTCCGATTCTGCCCATACCTAAACACAATCGCCCTGATGAGTGGCGTTTTGTCCAAGATTTGCAAGCTATTAACGCTATTGTCATTCCGACAGCTCCTATAGTGCCTGACACTAATTTGATTCTTGCATCATTGCCGCCAGATTCAAAATATTACACAGTAATTGATTTGTGTTCAGCATTTTTCTCTGTTCCTCTGCATCCAGACACCCAGTATCTGTTTGCATTTACTTTTAAAGGTAAATAAATCACATACACGCGCCTCCCACAGGGGTATGTTGAATCACCTACTGTGTACGCAGCAGCGGTTAAGAGAGATCTGGACACTTTGGTCCTTACAGGAGGTAGTACCTTGCTTCAGTACGCAGATGACCTGTTGTTAGCTTCTCCCAACATGGACGCATGTCGCATCGACTCCATTCTGCTCATGAAAAGACTTTCTGAATGCGGACACAGAGCATCCCTGGCTAAGTTGCAGTACTGCCAGACTGAGGTCACGTATCTGGGTCACATTCTGAGGGATGGACACCGACTCCTCTCGCCAGCAAGGATTTGCCTTTTGAACAAAGTGGCACCACCCCGCACAAAGAAAGACATGCTGTCTTTTTTGGGCATGGCTAACTATTGCAGACACTGGATATACGAGTACGCTGCTATGGACTCTGTCCTGCGTGCTGCCACTCTGCAGGCTGCTCCTAACATTGTTCAATGGTCTGAGGACATGCACACAGCTTTTCAGGACTTAAAGCGAGCCCTGACATCAGCTCCTGCCCTGGGGCTCCTTGATTACCATCAGCCGTTTCACCTGCACGTCCATGAAAAGGGGGGCTTTGCAGCGGGCATCTTGGTACAGAAGCATGGCTCTAATTTCCGGCCTGTTGCATACTACTCATCTCGACTCTCCCCTGTGGTGCTCGGTATGCCTTCTTGCCTGCGGGCAGTGGCCGCAGTTGCAATTGTTATCAAACAATCCTCTCCCATTGTACTGGCCAGTGACTGTGTAGTACATGTCCCACATGCAGTTTTGCATATTCTGAACACCTCTGCTACTCAGCATATGACAGCAGCAAGGCGATCTGGTTATCAAGCAATAATTCTTTCAAGCCCACACATCACACTTAAACGCTCCCCCCCTCTAAACCCAGCTACGCCGGTGCCAATTCCAGATTTTGAAATAACACATGACTGTGTCACAACGATTGACATGTCTTCTTCCCCCAGAACTGATATGTTGCAAACTCCTATCCCTAATTCAGATATGATTCTATACACAGACGGGTCTGCGAGCAGGCCGTCTGACACAGTACACTTAGCAGGCTATGCTGTTGTGAACGACTGGGAGGTTTTAGAAAGCCGGGCCTTGCCAAATGGCACGTCGGCTCAGGCCGCAGAGCTGTATGCTCTGCTGAGGGCGTGTATTTTGGCTAAAGATAGAGTTGCAACCATTTTCACAGACTCCAGGTATGCATTTGGTGTGTGCCATGACTTTGGTGTCTTGTGGAAAATGCGCGGTTTCTTAATATCGGCCGGTAAGCCTATTCAACATCATGCATTAGTAGCTCAGCTATTAGACGCTATCATGCTCCCTACACAGCTAGCAGTAGTTAAGTGTGCTGCTCACACAAATTCTGATGATCCTATTTCGCGTGGAAATGCGTTAGCCGACACCGCGGCTAAACAAGCAGCAGTTTCCTGCTCTTCTATGGTGCTCCAATGCCCCTTGACACAATCCGCAGAGCCCATTTGTTTGCCTTCCTTTAAGGCATGCAAGCCTGCGCTGATGTTAGGGAGAAAGATTTATGGCTAAGACGAGGTTGTACACTTGACGCTGAGTCCAGCTTGTGGCTCCACCCAGACGGACGGATGGTCTGTCCACGTTCGTTCCTCCATGTTTTGGCACATGTTGCACATGGCAAATCACATGGAGGAAGGAAAAGGAGGGATGAATGGGATTATAAAGTCACAATGGTTTGCTCCAGGCATTACACTAGCTACACAGACCCTTGTAGATAGATGCATGATATGCCAGCAGACAAGAAGAAGAAGTGGTCAAGTTCAGCATGAACACTTACCGCCCCTCTCGGGGCCCTTTGTAAATATGCAAATTGACTTTTCACATATGCCACCATGCCAAGGATTCAAATATCTTTTGGTAATAGTGTGCCAGTTCTCCAAATGGGTAGAGGCCTACCCTACCAGAAAAGAAGACGCTAGAACAATTGTAAAGTGTCTTCTCAAAGATGTTATTCCTAGATTTGGTGTGCCCACAGGAATTAACAGTGACAGAAGTCCAGCATTCATTTCTAAGATAACCCAGAGTCTAGCTACAGTGTTAGGGTTCAAATGGCAATTGCATGTTCCCTATCACCCACAGAGCTCAGGCCAGGTTGAGAGAATGAACTTGACTATAAAGGAGAAACTCACTAAAACAATGTTGACCACAGGACTAAAATGGGTAGATGCGCTGCCGCTAGTTCTGTGCTCCATCAGAAGTTCACAAAATGCAACGACAGGGCTTAGCCCACACGAAGTATTGATGGGAAGGGTAATGTTCGCAGGATCTAGCCCCCCAGTAACACCCCACAAACTCACTCTTTTGTGGACAGATGATTACATGACTAACTATGTCAAATATCTAACTGACATGTTGAGAAAGTTTCACAGGCAGGTGGCTGACAGGCTCCCCCAGCCGGGAGAGGAGCCCACCCACCCCTTTCAGATTTGTGATAATGTACTAATCAAATCTCTTGAAAAAGATGCTCTGTCTCCCAGGTGGAAAGGTCCTTTCCAGGTGTTAACAGTGACCAGAACAGCCCTGAGAGTACAAGGGAGACCGGAGTGGATTCACGCTACCAGATGTCGTCTCTCTCCTCTACCGGATGCTGGCGTGTGAAGGCAGTCTTCATCATCGTCATGCTGGGTCTTCTGTACCTGGCCAAGGACGCCCTGCTAGATGGAGCTGTGGAAATCCCAATGACAGGTGGCGAGGGATCTCGCCCCTCTGAGGGAGAAAATAAGGTGCTCTTATCTAAGAGCACAGACGACTTGACCACTCAGGGCCCAGACCCTGAGGGCAAAACGACACCAACGGGCAAATCAGTGCCTAGCGACAAGGACAGGTTGTATCCAATCACCACACAGACATTCAGTATGGTGCAAGAGACACAAAGAGAGAGAAAAGGAGGAAGAATCAGGAGGATTGTCTCCCTCCCTGATCATAAATCAGAGACTGTTTGTTTTAACTGTCCAGCTTCAATATGTGATCCATCCAGCTAACTGTATTATTGTATTTCCTGTGTCCTTAGTTTACTCAACGTGGGAGATATATCCAATGGACCAGTACCGTGAGGACGGGGTGGCATCAGAGGGGGTAAGAATAGCACTCAACACCATTGAAGACATGCCCCCAGAACTGTGGTGTAGCACTAGAGAACAGGTTAAGACACTGATAAAGGATAAAGCAACATGTAGAATGAGGAAACCAGATTACCAGGTTCCCAATCCAGGTGCTACTGCATGCAAAATAGAAAAACAAATGTTCTATCCACTCCACTTAAACTGTCACGATTCTCATGTTATGTCACGTTTGTAGTTTTTTCTGTGTTGGTGTTTTTCTTGTCCTTGGGTTTTATTGTGTAAAGTGTTCACCCCGTTTCCTGCCTGTCTGCTTTCTGTCTGTTTCCCTCCCTGATTACCCGATTGTGTTCACCTGTTGTCCTTGTGTTTCTCCTCCCCTGCCCAGCTGTGTCTTGTTCTGTGATTACCCTTCTGTGTATTTAGTCTAGTCTTCCCCTGTGTTCCATGTCGGTTCATTGTTTCCCCTCCATGTTACTCCACGGTCTGTGTTCCTTGTGCTGCTTTGGATATTTTGGATTCTGCCTTGTTTTTGCCACAGCTTTATTATTTAATAAAGCTCGCTTTTCGTTATTCTGCATTTGAGTCCTACCTGCTTCACCCATTCGTAACAGAATGAACCGACCAAATTTGGACTCAGCAGATTTCAATGTTTTGGCCCCACAGGCGTAATGTCTTGGGTATTCTCTGGAGTACATTTTTTACACCTGGAAGAACGCCTCATCTAGACGGGGTAAAGAGGCTGCTTTGAAGGAGGCACGCCGGGAGGTTGCTCGCAAGCCCTGGCTCAGGAGCTTGTTGCCGGAGTGGCTACAAACCTTTTCAAGTAGCCCTGAAGAATTGGCACAAGCTTCTAACCCTTTCCTGGGATCCAACTACTGTCCTGTTGAAGGTCCACAGAGTTTCCAAAGAGCCTCTAGGAAACGCAGGGCCAGGATTCCAGCCCGTGCTCCAACAGCCATGATCCCGGCTTCAGTTCCGGTTTCCACAGCCATGGATCCATGCACCAGTACCGGCCCGCAGAGCTATGTTTCCTTGCTCGATTACCTGGCCCACACAGCCATGGTCCAGGCCTCTGTTCCGGTTCCAGCGGCTCCAGTTCCAACCTCAGACCTTTTCTCAGGAACCCGTCTGGCGTTTGGAGGTCCACGGAGCCTCCAAAAGGTCTCTGGAAGATGCAAGGCCAGGATTCCAGCCCGTACTCCAGCGGCTCCGGCCCCAGTTCTGGCCCCAGCGGCCATGGTTCCGGCCCTGGTTCCGGCCTCAGCAACCATGGTTACAGCCCCAGTTCTGGCCCCAGCAGCCATGGTTCCGGCCCCAGTCCTGGTCCCAGCTGCCATAGTCCCTCCTCTAGTCCCTTCTCTATTCCCTTCTCTAGTCCCTTCCCTAGTCCCTCCTCAGGTCACTTTCCTAGTCCCTTCTCCAGTCCCACCTCTAGTCCCTTCCCAAGTCCCTTCTCTAGTCCCTTCTCTAGTCCCATCTCCAGTTCCCTCTCGAGTCCCCTCTCGAGTCACCTCTCGAGTTCCATCTCTAGTCCCTACTCAAGTCCCGCCTCTAGTCAATTCCCTAGTCCCATCTCTAGTCCCTCCTCTAGTCACTTCTCGAGTCCCCTCTCCAGTCCCCTCTCGAGGTCCCTCCTCTAGTCCCTACTTTAGTCCCTGCTCTAGTCCCTCCTTTAGTCCCTCCTCTAGTCCCCTCTCTAGTCCCTCCTCGAGTCCCCTCTCTAGTTCCCCTCTCAAGTCCCCTCTCGAGTTCCCTCCTCTAGTCCCTCCTCTTGTTCCTCCTCTAGTCTCTCCTCTAGTCCCCTCTGGAGTTCCGTCTCTAGTTCCCCTCTCGAGTCACGTCTCAAGTCCCTACCCAATGTCCTGGTCCGTTGGAGGTTCCGCTGGGGGTCCTGCCAACTCCATGTCCTGTCCCGTTGGAGGCCCCGTCGACTACTCCTCTGCCGGGGGTCCTACCAATCGTATGTCTGTCCCGTTGGAGGTCCCGCCGTCTACTCTCCTGCCGGGGGTCCTGCCAATCCTATGTCCTGTGCCGTTGGAGGCCACGCCGACTACTCTCCTGCCGGGGGACCTGCCAACCCTTTGTCCCGTCCCGTTGGAGGTCCCGCCGTCTGCTCTCCTGCCGGGGGTCCTGCCAGCTCCTTGTCCCATCTCGTTGGAGGTCCCACCGACTGCTCTCCTGCCGGGGGTCCTGCCAACTGTTATGGAAATCTAGGGCCCAACACAGCGCTGGAGAGTACAAGTCAAATGATCAAAACAAATAAATGGTGAATCGAGAAAAGCTGTCTTTTGGTTATTTATTTGAAGCTTCAAATACACGATACAATAATATAATATGTCACAAGTCGCACAGAGTATAAGATAGTCTGCGCGAGAGTGCGCAGAACAATGGAAAAAGCAAAGGTTATATAGAACCCGAGTGGGAACGTGAGAACTCTGGATTCACACAGTCACATATTGTTATTAGACACCTGGCCTTCAAAGGGAGATGGCATAACGGTTCTCAGAGCAGGGAAGTTCGTGTGTGTCTGTGTGAGTCTCTTAGTAGCCAAAGCAGCTCTTTGGCCTTGAAGGAGAGGAAGAAGAGATATATAATAATAGTAAGAATATATCAGGAAATAAGAAGCATTTGGTTTAAGCATATGAAAGAAATAGAAAAAGGATGATAATAACTAAAAATGTCCACTACATTCTCCCCTTTTGATCATACTTGATCAATAGAAAAAACAAATGATAGGATAGACTGATATAACACATCAATGAATACACTCCATCGCTGGTTTAAGTAAACACATCACAAATATATCATAGAAAACTGGCTGTTTTTGTGGAGGACAGACTCCAATATAATGTAAGCATAAGAGAGGAGATCCACACATGATTATATTGATGAATCGGAATCAGACTCTTCTGATTCTAGCTGATCTATCTCACTGTGGCGCAAAGGATTGTCTTGTAATGGAATAGTAGTATACTGAACGAAAGCTGAGGATACCATGCTGGAAACGCACTTCTTCAGTATTGGGATAATCAAACAGGTACAACTGATTAATAGGCCAAAAATGATCGCCAGGGGTGTAACTATACTAGCCAGCCATGCTTTCCACCCGCCTGATGTAAGCCAGGCCCACCAGTCCCAGCCACCTGTGTTGGATATGTCATCAGCTTTCATGTCAGCTAACAGGTTGTTAAGATGCAGCACGGTGTCAGTGATGTTCTTGGTGGCGTCGGGAATGTAAGTGCAACAGGAGTCACCGATCACATGACACAGGCCACCCTTTGAGGCGAACAAAAGGTCAAAAGCGAATTGGTGCTGCATGAGCATGTTCCTAGAGGCTATTATGAATGGGGTATTATGCCTGGAAGCCTTGCGTCGTCTCGTAAGTGAGATTCTCTAGCCGGACGTGTAAGGTATCTATTTTATGGGCATTGTTTACTGTACCCCACCATGGGAACAGGCCACCCATGAATTTAGCTCCAGCGGACGTCATATCTCTTTTTACCTTGTGGTGGTCGGGGTGTTGGAACTCTGGGTAATGATGTGTCGTGTGCATTAAGGACGTGAGTACAGTGACTGCTGGATTCAAATCCACTAGAGTGCATGTCCCTATCCAAAGGGGAGCCAGAACTTGATAGAGCTTGTTGCCGCACAACCAAACGTAATCTTCTGGCGCGCTAAACCCAGCATCACTGGGCCAGGCCAGTTGCAGGGAAATATGTTTAACATCAGGGAATGCTACGTTAGAAAGGATTCTCTCAGGGGCACCAGATATGTGACAATACGAGATTTTGTAAGCACCGTCACCGCATGTGTTCCGTAGGATGCGAGTACAACCAGTAGTAGTGCCTAGGAAAAAATAAGGTGGTGTAAGAGACATTTTGTGGTAAACTCTCTGGATGCAGAGGTTGTGTTTCATCCCTCTCAAATGACTGGGGTGCACATGGCTGACGGGTTGGTACTTTGCGTATGTGGTGTCAAGCGTGGATGCACGCAAAGAGGAGTCAGACCGATTGCTGCATGGTGGGGGAAGCTGCCTAGCATAACGCCACTCGGTTACGCTGTCTTCACCCTTGATGGGCTTTGTCAGAGCCATAAACGCGCAGAGGTTTTCAACCTGGGTCAGAGAGCGCGGACGAACTGGCACGGACATTGATGAGTCCTGGGGGAAAAGGGTGCATGCATAACATGACCCATTTTGTCCTGCGGCCTGCAAGAATGATCTCAGAGTGTGCCACCAGACGTTACCGGTGATCCCATTACTGGTCTGACCCACATCAATGCTGCTATGGTCGCCTATGTATAGATTAAATGTAGATGTACCTATGGATGTCAACAGTGGCGTCAAAGGTTGCTTACGCTTTTCCGGGTCTGAGTTTTGGGCGCGATGTCTATGTAAAATGTGCCACACGGGTCGGCGCCGGATACATACATACAGACAACAAAATAAAATAAATGTGGTTCGCCCTGCTTTCCCCATGTACCTCTTAGATACCTCGATTTTGGCTGACATGCTGTATGCTGAAATGGATACATAAAATATAGGACTAGTCCTAACACAACTATCATGGCAAGTATGCAGAGGAACCATTCTATGAGTCCAGGCTCTCCAGTAGCATTCACATTGCTCACGGTTGCGTTGTCGTCTCTCCAGGCGAGCCCTCATCACGAGGGGGAAATGTTCCATGGAGTGTGTGAGTGTATTCTCTCGGTCGATTTCGTGACACGGACCGTCAGACTTCGCACACTGATAACACAAACGAGGAACCAGAGAGCATATGGAACCGCTCAGCTGGCACTCGCTCGTGACACCTTGTGTGTAGTGTGTTTTGGTGTATGTAGTGCAAGTGTGGTGCTGGTGGTGACTAGGACACGTCACTTGCTGTCATCTCTGTTGGTGACTCGGACACGTCACTTGTTGTCATCTGTTGGTGACTTGGACATGTCACTTGTTGTCATCTGTTGGTGACTTGGACATGTCACTTGTTGTCATCTGTTTCTATCGTTTCTCCTTTCCTGTGACCACGACCTTGCAGTGGCTGGCGTGGACCCACGTAGCTCTCTCGGCGACCTTGACCGCTGTCTGGGTGACGAGAAGCACCTGGTAGGGACCTTGCCAACGATTGGATTTCCAGCTCTTTCTCCGGAAATCCTTGACCAGCACGAAGTCGCCCGGTTGAAGGCGGTGAAGCGGACCAGTGGCAGTCGCTAAAGTGGATGATAGGTTAACACAATATGACAACATAGCATCCTCACACAAAGTTGTGGAGGGAGGAGGACATCCTGGAGCCTTGAGTCCAATCTGTGGAGGAGCCCCGTGTTCTTTTCCGCATCCTCATGTACATCAGCACAATGGGCAGAGCTTGTGTCCATGACAGACCTGTGTCTGCACAGCATTTTGCTAGTTTGTAGAACTGGTCTACCAGAATTTTGCATAATGCAGATTAGGCATGCTTCACAGTGCTTTTGAGCTGTTACTGTGAACCCCCTTGTGAACCACTCCTGATTTATAGACTCTAACATCCCTCCTTTTGACACATGATCCCACCCATGTGTCAACTTAGCGAAATGAGGGAAAAAATGTCTGGGAAGACATGGATTGGAATTTGGGCCAACCCAGCCCCAGCAGCCTTCCATTGAGCCTTCTCAACTGGCGTAGCTAGCTGCTGCATGGAAGTTAGTGATGACATTTTGTCAGTGAAGGAGGAGACAGGGATTTTAACAAATGAGTGTGCGTGAGCTGCGAGAGGAATCAGGGCAGCTGCCTTTGCGGCTGAGTCAGCAGACGCATTTCCTAGGGAAACTGGGTCTGTACTGCTTGCGTGTGCGGCACATTTACAGACTGCAACCTCAGATGGGAGCAAAATGGCGTCTAGTAAGCCTGCAACCGGTACATGGTTAAGTACTGGTTTGCCATCAGATTTAAGAAATTGTCTACACTTCCAAATAGCCCCAAAATCGTGTACTACCCCGAAAGCATATCGTGAGTCAGTGTAAATAGTCACGGTTTTGCCTTCTGCAAACGTGCAGGCTTCAGTTAGTGCGATGAGCTCTGCTGCTTGTGCTGAGAGGTGGCATGGAAGCGGTCCAGAACGGAGTACAGCAGAATCTGAAACAACAGAAAAACCCACCCGATTAGTGCCCCCTTGGTCGCGAGAGGCAGACCCATCAACATACAAAATGAGGTCAGCGTTGGTCAGAGGAACGTCTTTTAAGTCCGAACAATAAAAACCTGTCTGTCTTTTAAGTCTGGTCTAGGTGTGCACACCATGGAAAGTACGTCAACCGTCTTCAGGCAATGTTCAAACTAAATGAAGTCTCTCCTTTTGAAACATCATGTGTTGAAATAAACACCTGCAGTTCAAAAATAAAAAGTGAATTGCCTAATATTTTTGTTGTGGAATCAATTAATTTCTTTCTTTAAAGGCAAAAACATGAAAAAGCTAAGAGAAAAACCCTATTGAATACAATATTATTTGGAGCAACTTAATTTATAAATAGTTGTCAAATTAAAAACATGTGTTCATGTTCAACATGTGGTAATTAAGTACATACAATTTAAGATTATATTTAAATAATACGGTAAAACAAGTTGGAACTTTTGGAGTAATCAACTTAAAAACTTGTGTTTATGCTACCAATTATTAAGTAAGTGGTAATTGAAAACACCTCTGATTGTAGAGGAAAAGCCTTCTCCCCTAACCCAAATAACTTTGTTGCTTTACCAACATTTCAAGAGAAGTTGTCTTAACTCAATAACCATCGATGCAACCTATTGCCTTGATTTTCTTTGTTAAGCCAAGGCATTTGTTGTTAGAGTGTACGTAGACTGGGCCTCCCATATAACCTGGCTGAGCCTATATAAAAACCAATCAGCAAATAACTTTTCAATACATTATTGATTACTATTTTTGAGGTACTTTTAGGTTGGAAGTGAACATAAGTCATAGGTACATGGTGTACTTTTCCTTCACTACATGTATGTAATACCTTTAGTTACTTCACAGATGTGGATGAATGATGTGAAATATAATCAAGTGTTAAATCAGACTTTAGTTCCACCTGGAGTAAATCCACAAGCTACCCTGCAGTCTACAAAGTCATTCAAACTAGCTGCACCTTCACCAGCTTTGAGAACACTTTCATGATCAATCCTTATAAAACACATCATATATTATTCTGAAATGGACCAATCTGCACAACGACTACTTTTACTGTCTTTACTTTCACTATATTTTTATAATACTTTTCTACTTTTACTTGAAGAACATTTTGAATGCAGGACTGTTACTGTAACACTCTGGTATTTCTACTTTTACTCAAGTACAAGATCTGAGTACTTATTCCTTTACTCAAGTACAATATCTGAGTACTTCTAATTTCACTACAATATCTGAGTACTTATTCCACTTCTGGTAGTGTATTAGTCTGAATTGTAGCTACAAAATCACACAGAGCTGCATAAAAATAGAATAATATGTACACGTGTGTACAATGATTTGTAGGTAATTTTGACTACTCAAGACACCTCACTTATACATCTTCAAAGTATTGGCTTTCAGAATATTAAACTTGTTTCGGCAAATTCAGATGATAAAATACAACTTTGAAGCTTGTAACGGCATAATTACAAGCAGAGAACGGACTAATGTAACGTCACAGCAAGCATAACAACAGCCGTGTGTTATGAACACATACGCAAGAATGACATCATCTGTCGCTTAGTGAGCGTTTTCCCCTCTCCTGAAATGACATGACCATTTAGCCTTAACACAAACGTGTGAATGTGTAAGGTTTACCATTATATTCAAATGTGAACAAAAATTGACTGTCTTTGTGTACCGGAACACTGGAAAAAATGCATTTGAGACATCTATGGCAGTAAATATGTTGCAGAGGCTGGAACTTGGGAAATAATCAGATAAGAATTCCGGACGAGCGTGCATGCACAGCTGCATTTACATCGTAAATCCTGGACAAATCTCCACTCGTCAGGAGGTTTGTCTCTGATCTTTTTGACAGGAAACACTGGAATCGTTACACGGAATAATGACCCCTTGTTTAAGCAGAGAGGTAAACACTGGCCATCAACAGCTTCACGTTTCAATGGGTACGGTACGTGAACGTGGACATTAACCCTACGTCATATCTGTGAGCTGCCCAGAGTGAGTATGGCACATCTGAAAGCGCGGCAGGAAGCTCAGAGATATGAGAATTACCTTATCCTCAACCAACAGCAATGTGCGCAGAACGGCTACGTTCGTGCACATTTTCCTTTGATACACGTCACGTGACATAGAGTACATGACATATTCTGTGTGTGTAGGTGCCCAATCAGTGACTGACTCCCAATCTTTAACGATTGGACCCAAATCCCTCCATCTATCAGTGGGGCCCCCTGGCTAGTGAAATGTGTGGACCGCCCCTGGGATTTGACACAGCTGGTTGTGTCTTGTGTGTGTGTGAGTCTAACAGAGATAGCGCTACCCAGCGAATTCCAATACATTTTTAAATATGAGCTCATCATTCACACATTCTAACAGAAAAACTCTCATCATAGCATTTACACGGATCTTTCAACCAAGTTAGCAGTACAATGCTAACACTGGTACTTGCGTACCATGCTGCGAATGGATCTGGCCCTTCCGACATCCAGGACATGGTTAAACCGTATACCCCAGCACGTGCACTTCGCTCTGCATCAGCCAAACGACTCGCTGCACCCTCGCTGCGAGGGGGACCCAAGTTCCCATCAGCAAAAACACGTGGATTTGCTACCCTCGCTCCAAAATGGTGGAATGAGCTCCCCATTGAAATCAGGACCGCAGAAAGCTTACACACCTTCCGGCGCAGACTGAAAACTCATCTCTTTCAACTCCACTTCGAGCGATAGAATGACTAACAAAGAACTGCTAACAGAGCACTTATATACTAATAAAGGACTGGCTTATCTAAAGCCAGTTGAGTAGCTCTTTGAAACCTGATGTACTTATATGATTCTGTTTTCTTCAAGGTTGTGTCTTCCTGGTCGAATGTACTTATTGTAAGTCGCTTTGGATAAAAGCGTCAGCTAAATGCAATGTAATGTAATGTAATGTAATGCAAAATGAGAAGTTTCCACACAGCAGGTGGAAAACCACGTTGATCAGTCAAACGCAACAACTCCTGAAAATCAGGATATGTCAGCAGCCCATTGATACACATTTACCAGTTCTTTATCATCAAATGACACTTTTCTGAACCATCGTAGGAGATGGCTGTCGGACTTTAAGACCCTCATTTGTGGAAAAATGAGGTCCAAGCCGAACCGGAGAATCAGATCTCTGCCCAGTAAATGTATTGGGCAGACAGATGATAAAATAACAGTTTTTTACTGATGTGGGAAATGGATTACTGTCAACACCGTTATCTCCACTCTGAAGTGGTACAGAAACTTCTCCTCTACAGTTTACCCAGCACATGAATAAATCTATCACTACATTTGCATTCAGGCAAATCTACCCTTTTTTACCACAGAATGTGTAGCCCCAGAATCAACCAAAAATGTGTGGGACATTTCTTAATGCAAACATTCACTGTCATATTTCAAATATGTACCCTTTTTAATTACAGACATGTCCTCTAATTTCTCAATAGCATGTATGATGCGTGTGTGTGTGTGTGTCACTTCCCTGGTTAGATGTTGCTGCATGGGTTCCGTCTCCCCCGACCGAATTCCTTCCTCCTCCACTCCCCCCCTCGACTGTCAGTTTGAAGAATTGTCTTTGTTGTGGTCCGATTTATCCGATCAAAAGTTCTTTTTCTTCTTCTCGTGTGGGCATTCAGCGAACCGATGACCCGTCTCTCCGCAGTTAAAACAGCGATTGTAGTTATTGCTCCGGCCTCGGAAACCCCCTCCTCTGCCCTGGCCATCACTTTGGGTCCAGGTGGTTGTAATAGCCTGGACGCTGGACGCTTTCTCCGGCCAGCTGACCATGGTCAGCTGGCCGGAGAAAGCGGGACATGTAGTATTCCTTTTTGGAGGTGTTCTTTTCTGTAGAGTTCAGCTTTCTTCGCGTCTCTTTTCTTTTTCTCTCTCTTGTCATGGATCTTTTTCAGTCCTGCTTCTTCTTCTTCATTTTCTTTTCTCTGTCTCTCTTCGTCTCTGCTCCCTCTCTGTGTGTCTTGCTGCTGTGCAGCTGCTCCAGCGGCGGCTGGTATGTTGACCTCATGGTCCAGCAGCAGCAGCTCCTCCAGGAGCCTCCACTGCAGGTAGCAGACGGGGGGAGGAAGGGGGGAATGGGGAACTTAGGTGAGGGAGAGGGTCCCGCACGCCTGAAACCAGAGGATAGAGGGAAGCATCATGTGGTTTATATTGTGGAGGAAACACAAAACACTTTTTCTCTTCCTTTTCACCTTTATCCTCAGCCTGTATCTTTTTTATTGCCGCGGCCAATTGCCTTCTTTCACGGCACTCTGCTTCATCCTCCCAGTATTTTAAACACTTTCTATGAGTGTCCAGTTTCTCTAAGTCTTTTACTTTAATTGTACTCTTCTTCTTCATTCCATCTTCACACTCTTGTAATTTATCCCTTAGGTTTTTGATTTTTAATTTACTCAAAGAACCTTCCTTAGGAAATCCGAACATTTCCGTCCATATATTTAATTTAGACAGACTTTCTTCACCATATTTTGCTCGCATGACATCAACTATCGGACCCTCAGGAGGCTGTACATACCCCCTCCCCTGCTTTGCCTCCATAGCAAAGTCTTTTAAAGTGTCACCAAAACACTCCGTGTCACCAAAACACTCCGTGTCACCAAAACACTATTTTTCATCCGTCGATGCCAGATATGCCAAATATCTCTGTTTTCGAGCAGTCCCTCTCCCAGATGTCATGGAGTTTTAATTACGTTTAACTTTAAACAATTTAGACTTTGCACATCTCACCGAGTATTGAAAGCCCTTTGAGTTCGTTGGATCTCGTGAAGTCAATCGGTTCCACCCCGGCGCTGGTCCTCTCGTCTCGTACGGTTTCTGTCGAGGTAGAGGAAAATCCAAAGATCCTGGAGCGACCACCAGCGTCCGGAGTGGTTCACAATCTAACTTACAGAGATCCTGCCGACAACGCCATTTGTTATGGAAATCTAGGGCCCAACACAGCGCTGGAGAGTACACGTCAAATGATCAAAACAAATAAATGGTGAATCGAGAAAAGCTGTCTTTTGGTTATTTATTTGAAGCTTCAAATACACGATATACAATAATATAATATGTCACAAGTCGCACAGAGTATAAGATAGTCTGCGCGAGAGTGCGCAGAACAATGGAAAAAGCAAAGGTTATATAGAACCCGAGTGGGAACGTGAGAAATCTGGATTCACACAGTCACATATTGTTATTAGACACCTGGCCTTCAAAGGGAGATAGCATAACGGTTCTCAGAGCAGGGAAGTTCGTGTGTGTCTGTGTGAGTCTCTTAGTAGCCAAAGCAGCTCTTTGGCCTTGAAGGAGAGGAAGAAGAGATATATAATAATAGTAAGAATATATCAGGAAATAAGAAGCATTTGGTTTAAGCATATGAAAGAAATAGAAAAAGGATGATAATAACTAAAAATTTCCACTACACAACCCTTTGTCCTGTGCCGTTGGAGGCCCCGCCGACTGCTCTTCTGCCGGGGGTCCTGCCAGCTCCTTGTCCTGTCCCGTTGGAGGTCCCGCCGACTACACTCCTGCCGGGGGTCCTGCCAACTACTCTTCTGCCGGGGGTCCTGCCAACCCCTTGTCCTGTTCCGTTGGAGGGCCCACCATCACCTGTCTCACCGGGGGTCCTGCCAACTACTGGTCCTCTTCCGTGGGGGATCCTGCCGAAGCCTGTCCCACTGGCTCCGGTTCCTGTTCGGCCGACACCGGGTCCTGCCCGGCCTCCGGAGCTGTCCGGTCTTCTCCCTCGAGCCCGGCCCCCTGAGTGCCGCGGTCTTCGTCCTCGGGCCCGCCCCCCTGACTCTTCCTGCCGCTGCTTTTGCCCTCATGCTCGGCCCCCTGAGTTTGCCCGCTGTGGCCTTCGCCCCATTTTGAACTTTGCCTTGCCCCCAGGCCGTCCACCCGAGACCCCATCCTTGGTCTCTGCCTTGCCCCCGGGCCTTCCGCCCGAGACCCCGTCCTTGGTCTATGCCTTGCTCCCGGGCCTTCCGCCCGAGACCCCCTCCTTGGTCTCTGCCTTTCCCCCGGGCCGTCCGCCCGAGACCCGTCCTCCAGACCCCCTCCACCCACCCTTTCTTGGCCCTAATTATGTGTCCTCCCTCCGGTCCCCCTCCACCCACCCTGCTGGATTTTGGGACGTCTGGGATCCGTCCCTTGAGGGGGGGGGGGTTCTGTCACGATTCTCATGTTATGTCACGTTTGTAGTTTTGTCTGTGTTGGTGTTTTTCTTGTCCTTGAGTTTTATTGTGTAAAGTGTTCACCCCCGTTTCCTGCCTGCTTTCTGTCTGTTTCCCTCCCTGATTACCCGATTGTGTTCACCTGTTGTCCTTGTCTTTCTCCTCCCCTGCCCAGCTGTGTCTTGTTCTGTGATTACCCTTCTGTGTATTTAGTCTAGTCTTCCCCTGTGTTCCATGTCGGTTCATTGTTTCCCCTCCATGTTATTCGACGGTCTGTGTTCCTTGTTCTGCTTTGGATATTTTGGATTCTGCCTTGTTTTTGCCACAGCTTTATTATTTAATAAAGCTCGCTTTTCGTTATTCTGCATTTGAGTCCTACCTGCTTCACCCATTTGTAACATAAACACTCAGGAGGTGATGTAGATTTTTCAAAAAAGGCCTTAATCACTCCTTTTAAACAAACTAAATTAATTCAACTAATTCTGCAGTAAGTGTAATGTTAGACTACGCACATGAACGCAATATTAGCAACTGTTGGCTGTGCCAAAATATGCCCAATGTTTAGCCCAATTCCTTTTACGAAAGCGGACTATAAATTAGTCAGCTGGAATGATATAGATTCCAGAATTAGCGATGAGGCTGAGGACTGCTACACTCCTTCATATCCAACAGACTCTGATAAACCGTTACAGTACGAGGGTCTAGTCTCTCTCATTGTTGATACAGTAAATACAAATTACCTGCCTGACGGTTTCAAACGATTGATGTTTAATATATGTGAAGAAATACATTAACCTAGCTTTTGAATACAGATTCCAGTTAGCTCTGGTACAAACTAATTGTTCGGTTAATTCCACAAGTCCAACATGCACAAAACAACCAAACATGGCATCTTTATTAGTTGAAGCTTTAGTGACAGTGGTGCCCTGGTTTGGCTCCAGAACAGTGGACTCCGTTGAGGTTAAAATACATGACTGTACGCAACCAATACCAGTAGTTATACAAATGCCACTTTCATCACATTAGTATGCATGGAATGTGACAGGTCGCCCCGCCCCGTTTGGACATGTTGACCGGAAGTCCCGCCCCTTTGACCGAAAGTCCCGCCCCCTTTGACCGGAAGTCCTGCCTCTTTTAACCGGAAGTCTCGCCTCTTTTGACCGGAAGTCCCGCCCCGTTTGACCGGATGTCCCGCCCCCACTTCCGGCGGATGTCCCGCCCCGCTTCCGGTTTACAAAATTAAATTAAAATTTAAATTTAAATTTAAATTTAATTACAATTTAATTAAAATTTAATTAAAATTAAATTAAAATTAAATTAAAAT
This sequence comes from Pseudochaenichthys georgianus, assembly GCF_902827115.2. NCBI lineage: Eukaryota > Metazoa > Chordata > Actinopteri > Perciformes > Channichthyidae > Pseudochaenichthys > Pseudochaenichthys georgianus. The sequence continues at coordinate 26,642,404 of NC_047505.1, read as the reverse complement.
TAAATTAAAATTAAAATTAAATTAAAATTAAATTAAAATTAAATTAAAATTAAATTAAAATTAAAAAAATTAGAAAAATAAAATGCCGTTGTTTCAATCAATTAGTATGCATAGGATATATGTCCCGCCTCCTAACCACTTCCTGTGGCCCTAATCCTGTATACAGTATTGAATGTAACTTACAAATACTTGCAAATAACATGAAATTAATCAAAGTAAAGCATCTAAAAAAACATATATTTAAAAAAAGTCAGCCTCTCTGTTTTTGCGAACAGGACATGAGGGGAGAGACCATATGGTGGCCGAGGGGAGGGGGAACACACACACACACACACACACACACACACTTTCCCCGCCCCTCTCCCGTTAGAGGTTGTTTAAATAAAAGCCAGCGTCTTTTGGTCACTCTTCAATATTTTTCAAGTCGAGAGAAAATGGCCAAGAGACGTCTTGATATGAGTTTAATCAGCGAGACACCGGTGACAACTTACAGCCATCCGTTGGGTGCTCCAATCAAGAAACGAATGCAGTTTGTATGCCGGGTTCAGACGCCTACAGCCGAAGAACTTCACGAAGAATGGATTCTGAAAAATGGCGATGTTTGGGGTTATATATTCAACTATATAGCTAATGAACTGCATTTCTACAATCTGAAGAATGGAGAAACGTATGGACCCCGTAGTGTTAAAGCGACACTGACCTCAACAGATTGGGCTGTGTTAACTCTGGTGTCTTCCCGAGATCTACACGCAACCATTGTATCGGAAGAAGTAGTGCATCAAGAAACCATCGTGGAACCACCGGTGTACAAGATATTTGCAAAGAAAAGCAAAGAAACACAAACAGCATGCGAGATTAAAGAAGAGTTTGCATCGTTACCCCTCAATGTGAAGGAAGAAGAAGGAGATATTCCCACACAGCCAGAAGGGAGAAGAGTCCTGACAAGCACCGTCTGGGAAACTAAAAGCGGACCCTCTGGGCGTTGGTATTACCGCTCAAGCCGTTTGGTGACGTTGGGTAAGGACCCCTCTGATGATTTTGTTTTGGAGTATTTTAATTCTACATGCGGGGTATTTCAAACGTCCTTGAGGGTGCCTCTGACTGCATGGCTGGAAATGATTGATGGAAAAGCTACAAAGCTTAAAGAGCTTACGAAATGAAGGACAATACTGTTCTTATTACGATAATATATATACTATTATTAATGGGAAATCATGTCATTCATGACAATATGCCCGCAGTATTTATAAATCGTGGTTTATTACAACTTTCCATGCTCACTTCCGATGTTACACGACCGCTCCGAACAAAACAGCTTTCGCCGGTTAGTGACGTCACGCACGTCACGAGTAGAACACCTGTTGAATAATACACTACCTCTGTGGCTGATGTCGGACTCTGGAGACAGAATCGAGTGACAGACAAGACTCATTTGGCGGAGATCCGATGCGGCAACAGAACACAGACTGGTATACATTTGACTTTAATTCATAGAGATTCTCAATAAATAGTAAATAAATAATAATACATCGTAATGTAGCAGGCAAACTTGGCTCAGGCAACAGAACAGAGACTGGTATATACATTTGACTAAAATTCAGAGATTCTCAAAAAATAGTAAATAAATAATAATGACTCTGCTGAAATAACCAGTTTAGATACATATAGCTGGTCAGGCTGTTGTAAATTGACCAGCCAGTATATATTAGGCTGGAATGGTTGGCTGGAGAGGGGTTTTGGACACTTCAGCTGGCCAGGATGGCTGGTTTATCCATCTATCACCAGCTTATGTTTAATAATAGTATTAAATATACCCTGCTGGGAGCTTACCAGGATTCCAGGTGACCAGCATACATTAAATACTGGTATGATTATTTAAACAAGAGAACATAAATATATTACAAAGATTCATTGTGTCATGTATTCTGGTATCTACAAAATAAAGACATTGTATAGTGTTCACAATAGTATTTTAATTTAATAAATAGCTAGTTAATATAATAAAATACACAGTAACAATACAATAATTATACAAATAACAACCAACCTGCAAATCAACCTACACATCAAAATAAATATATTATCTAAAACCGGTGCATTTGATTTAAAATAAAAGTAATACATAGAATTCAATATTTAAATGGTAACAAAAACCGTAACACTATGTATGATAAGAACAAGGCAACAAAGAAAGTGTTTGTTGTTTTTCCTTGTTCATGTCTATAATGTTTCCCGTTGTGTAGCGTCCAGCCTTTCCCAATCTGACCTGCACTTCTGTCTGTTGAAGCCACTTCTTGAAGCAAACTGAAAAGAAATGTACAGATATAAGTACACTGTAAAAAGAAAACTTAATATTTACGTTAACATTTGGGCTGCTGTGGTTGCCAGAACAGTTAAAGTATAATACATTACAAATTACAGTTGGTTGGCATAGAGTCTAGACGTTACAGTCAACAATTGCTTATGGTGAATTACAATGGCAAAAACAAATAGAGCTAGTATACACGGTGCAGCTGTATTATCTGGGAAATAGAAGAATCGGATCAGGATTCGGTATTGGCAGACAATCAATATCAAATGAATCGGATCATTATTAGCATCTGATCACCTTTGTCGACTTGCAGCCTAAATACAAAGATAACTCCACTCCTCTCCTACCACTCTTACCTCTAATAAGCCTTGGTAGAACTAGTGTCCGAGTCATAGGGTCCAGAGGCCTGTACTACGAAGCCGGTTCAACCTAACCTGGATATGTTTGAGTTAGCCGGTTGGCCTAATCCAAAACATACGTGCTCTTGCTAAACGGTCCTACGACGCGGGTTATCAAGTGGATCGCTCAAGCCAGCCGTGTCCTATCTAGTTAGGTGCGCGTTCACATGAAAGGGGTGGTATCTGGAGCATTCGACCAATCACAAAACATGGAGAAGCGTACCGACAGCGCAGCGTCATACTTCCTGAATGAAAAGTGCACTTTAATACTAGTCAAATATGAAGAAGTTAAACTTTAAACATCCATGACTTAAACACTTGATCAGGATCAAAGCCACAGAGCTGCACCTGCAAGGTGAACACAGCTGGGAACAGAACAAGTGTTTGAATGCGTACATTAACAGGTTTATGATATCACTGCCCCGTCTAAAACACGATCTGACTTTCATTACATTTGACTCGAGTGTTTCCTCAACTTAATGTGTTGCTTAAAATAATACTTCTGCATACAGTATGTGACACTGAGTGTTGCACGGCCAGATACGGCTCAGCTGACTCAGATCAGGAGATATATGATATATTATGAAGTGATATGCCGCGGACTGTACTTAATGTACTCTGATCCGGTTACTTATGTTGTGGCCGATATTTAAGTAAGCTTTCTTAACGCTAATGTTATAATAGTCAGATTGCTCTGAAGATGGAGGTGATATTCTATTAATGTTCACGTTCACACAGTCGGTGATTTCTGCCGGCCGTCTTTCCTGCGACGGCAGCTTTTCTGTATTTCCTTTCTCCTGTAATATGACTTGATCGCTTTAAACTCCGCACACTGAGCTCTGATTGGTCAGCAGGCAGTGCTTTCACTGAGTTGAGCTCTTAGCCTGCAACCTAACCTGCTCCGGGGCAGTTTAGCCGTTCAGCATAAGTTACCATGGAGATCTAGCCCGCTAAAAAGAGAACCAGCTTCGTAGGACCGGAAAGCCGGAGTTTTCCCTGAAGTTAGCCGCGAAGAGAACATCCTGCTTCATAGTACAGGCCTCAGGACTGACTGAAGACATGTGGAACAGAGGACAGGCATGGTTCCATGTACAGGAAACTGGAACTTTGAACAGGTGTTTTCATCTTTTCTGCCTGAAGATTCACAAGTTCTTGATCAGGTGTTTGATGTGGGCTGGCATGATCCTTTCTGCAGCGATAAATAAAGAAAACAAAGATTTTTTTTTTAATAATGGTAATGATGGTAACAACAATAATATTAGTATAATTATGTATATAGCTAGCACTTACACAATTGCAAAGTGATTCTCACAACAAAAATAAAGAACAAAACAATATCAACAATAAAAAACAAATTATTACAGGAATGTTGAGACAAATAAATGTTTTTTTCAGGAAATGACCTTCCAAAGGCTAAATTCAAACTCAATACCATAAATAACTGGGTACCAAAGTGCTTTACCTGATAGAACACGCTCCACACGGAGCAGCAACCATCCGGCTCGGCCTTTTGCTGCATATCATCTCCTCCCTCTATCTCTCTCTCTCTGGTGTTAGGTTCCAGTAGATCTCTACTATCCAATAAAACAGAAATTCCCCAAAAAAATCATATTAAAAAAGTTAAAAACAATGACTTGCTGTTGGCATTGAAATGGATTAGAATCTCACCTTTTTCCTGGATGTCAGGAAGGCCATGGAGTCGTTCCCTTCAAGTCCGCAACCAGTCATAGGAGTTCAAATGCAAAGCCTGAATGATGACAAGAGCGAGAGACATACATTTTACAATTATATTTTTAATTCATACCAGAGCAGTGTGTACAGGCCCTGTACGACATGCAAAGAACAGATCAAATCCCCTGACAGACTCACACACTTTGGTGATGTCCTCATCTGATAATGTTTCATTTTTTAGCAGCAAAGTAACATGTATGTCAGACCCAACTCATTTACAGTATGTTTTGCATCTCCTCAACAATGGTCTGTATAGTTGAGTAGAAAAAAACTGTCCCTACAATTTCAGGTAGATTAACACACATTTGTAAGAAAAGTTTACAATGAAGCACAAAATCCCTCTTTGTATTAAGCGAGCTGCCACAGAAAGTGCAGCTTAACATGCTAACCTTTGGTGAGCTACAGTAAAGCTAACTTCATGCTCAACACAAAACCTTTAACGTGCATTACATTGACGATTTTAAACACAACTTAACTTTCTCTACTTGTAAGATAACGTTTAGTTAACTTACCCTTAAATAACTACATCACGTTTTTCAGTGGAAACACAAACTGCAGAAAACGTTAGCTGCTAACTGTTGTTAGCTAAGACAGCTAGCTCTTAAGGGAAGTAACATAGCCTCATGGCAAACGTAAGGTTGAGTTAACGTAACGTTGTAAGAAAGCAAAACGAACCTTCGAGAAAGCGTTTACTCTCTCTCCTTAGCGGGCATTGTTGATTGTTCGAAACACGATCTCTTGATGTGCTGCCCCACACATCGTCGGTTTCATCGACCCCGGGTTACCTGGTCTAGCAAAGGTCCGCCTCGTACGACGCACTTGTTTTGTCCATATACGCAACATTTGATCATTTTTTGGCCACAAAAACATCCCATAACCAGATGTTGAGACGGCCCCACATCCCCATACAACATATCGCTTGCCAATTATTCTTGGCGTCTTATTGCTGTGCATCCTTTGTCGTAATATTTGGCCCTTCAATGCATTCAAACGGGACTGAGCTCAGCTGTGTTCCACTCATGACGTCACCGCCGGAAATGGCCGAAGTTGATGTTTCCGGCGCAACGAACGATTGTTACTAACTGACAACTTTTGTATGCTGTTATAATCGTGATTTATTAAAAATAGATCAATAATAAAAAAATCATATGGCACATTCCACAATACAAATGCAACCTCTATCATATACTAAGCCCACTAACAGGTGCTAAAAGCATTTCGTAAGCTCTTTAAAGAACTTTTTAAACAGAGTCAGACATCGATGGACATTATACTGGTGAAAAAGACCCTCACGTTTGCAGAGGACTCCGCCCCCCAATCAACATAACAAGTCCCACCCACCTCAGCAGATCATTTTAAAAGTAAGGACCCCGTAAGGACATTTTTAGAGAGCAGCAACCATGGATCTGAGAAAAACCAAGTCTCCCCCCACGATCTGCAGCCTGGATCAAACGCCTACAGGACCGCCATCCTCACCAACAATTTGGACACCAGATCTCGACAACTATATGGCGGGTATTGATATCACGGGGTGGCTGGATATGCCTCAACCTCCATCTACTCCACCCGAGTCTCCAGAGGAATCAACAGCAGTAGGCATTTATTCGCCATGCTTTCCTTGTGCTCCCGAGGGTGATGCTACAGAACGTGTTAGGACATCGGCATTCCTGAATACGGTAAAAGCGGTTGTAGTTCATCTGTTGGATAGAGTCGTGCAACTGTACAGAGAGGAAAAATGTAACGGATGTCAAATCGCTCACCCCAGTCAGAGGCAGCACGAGTGTTTATTCCCTACCGATGAATACTATCTGGATCGAAACTATGATGAAGTGGTAAAGAGACTGTGGACCGTTCGTTTTATTCCAGCCATTCGGGATGCTCTACACCAGAACCAGCTTCATGTGTCAGAGAGGAGAGTCTTTGGAGCTACAGAGGCTATTCTGCACAATCTCAGAAACACCAGACTCTTTGAGGCTAAAATGGAGAAGCTATACGAACAGCTTGTAGAGAACGACGAGACCCAAATGAAGATTACAAGAGCAGCTTGGGCCTTCTGGCAGCATTAGGAAGAGTTTTTATTTATTGTTGATACTTTTTTGTTAAAGTATGTTTTTATTTTGATCTGTTTTTATAATTTACTTCTTTTGTAACATGTTTTTCTATACATGGGTGTGACATATCAATAAAATGCTTGGCAAGAAAAACGTTTGTACTCATTACCTCAACGGGGTGTAACAGGAAACATGTCTGAGAAACGTGTTATGCATAGAGTGTATTACACTCCTTCTAATCCAGGGAGTTTAGGAGGTGTGGATAAACTCCATAGAGCTGTACAGAATGAAATGGGTAAACAAATAAATGTAGAGAAAGTCAGAGA
>NC_047505.1:26298535-26313535 GCF_902827115.2 Pseudochaenichthys georgianus | reverse complement strand
TGGGGACGGCAGATTGGGTTATGATGTTATAGTGAGTCACATCCCCAAATAGAATCAGACACAAGAGGAATGTTTGCAGGTTAAACACAATGTCAGACTAATACAACAACTAAAACATCATTCAAACCAGAATGCAGAAGTGTTGTTTAAATGTCTCTGTTATGGGGCCATTGTATGATATTGAAAACATTATTCCAGCAGAACAGGTGTGTTGACGTTTCACTGAAACTAAGGTGTGGTCACATCCACTCTACCACAGGAAGGAAGTCCGAGTATGAATCAGTGTGTGAGTGTTGGTATGGTCAGTGGCATACTCAATGCATGACTGGAGGATTATGGGATAGTCTTTGTGTGTGTGTGTGTGTGTGTGTGTGTGTGTGTGTGTGTGTGTGTGTGTGTGTGTGTGTGTGTGTGTGTGTGTGTGTGTGTGTGTGTGTGTGTGTGTGAGTGTGTGTGTGGGTGTGTGTGTGTGTGTTTGTGTCTTTTCTGTAAGGTCTAGAGGGTATTTATTTATACAGTAAGCGCAGTTATGAGATGACTCGCTGAATCATTTGCCCTACAGCTCACAGTAAGAAGTAATAACGCTTTCAGCAGCAAGGATTGCATTTTAAGGCGTAAAACAAGGAAAATAAGTTTAGTTCGTAAATTGCATTTCCTATTAAACAATCTATACCCAAGAGGAACCAGAGAACAAAATAAATGTTTCTCCAACAGAACCTGTTCAACCAGAACCACTATGTAATTACTTTTTTCATCCAAACTGTTTGAAGTGAAAAACTTTCTTTCTTTCTATATGAATAGAGACATAATATAACAATATATAGGCCTTTTATATATATATCATCACCTAGCAACAACATTACACGTGACTTGAGACCCTCAAATGGCAACCATTATGTGTTTACTGTTTACTTGACTTCCCAAGTTGAACCTCACGAGTTTCACTTGGAGGCAGCATAACCTCAGGTTGAGTGGTCCGAGGTCAGGACCTACTGAAAAATACAGTAGGGAGAGTTGGTCCAACCACAAGTATTATCCGGCATCAAACCGAACATCACTAATTGCAAATAAGGCTGTGTCTGAAGAACGATTTAGAGGAACATTTAACTATAAGATGTCAGTCTCACTCACTTACAACTGCCACAAACAGCTCAAGGGCAGAGGACAAGGCCTTCTGAGACTAAATACCTCAATATTTACACTGCTTAAAGGTGGGGTAGGTAATTTTGGAGAAACCAGCTCGAGTGCGCTAGAATTTGAAAATACACAACCGGAGAAAATCTGCCACTTCCTTACAGAGCCCCTTCTCCAACACACACAAACGCACACATGACCAATGAGGGCACGAGATACGTTTGTGCACAGTTGGAAGGCTGACAGGCAGGTAGGCCATCCAGTTACTTTAGCCGGGCCGGCTAAAATGATTGGTCGTGCTTTTTACAGCGCCACAGATGACATTTCTTTATGGATTTTTTGTCAAAGCACTTAAGATATTCATTGCTATCGGGATGTTAAGAGCATTCCATGGAATATAACAAAAAGTGTATCTCGAGCCGGTTTCTCAAACTTACCTACCCCACCTTTAAGTTTTGTGCCACATGTTAATGGCGTCAATGAATCACACATCCCTCATCCACATAAACAGGAATAAGGGTCATGTTTGTGTACAGCAACACTTTCAAAAATGTTTTCATAATACAGGTTTTGATGGGACATTTTACCTTATAAAGTGAGCCATACCAGTTATTTTGTTTCCACCACAGCAGACTGAGGAGTAGAAGCTGCAGCACAGCCACAAAGCACAATGCATTTTAAGTATGAGTCAGGCTCTCGCTTCCTCTCCACTGGGAAAAAAATAAATAATTGCTCTCACCTCAACCGTTTTTATTATTATGTGATATTATTTCAATGTTTAAGTAGTAAAATCATCACAAGGCTATGGCACTTGACATTGCTTGAATCTTTACCAGATCTGTATAAAAATGTAAAATGTTTCCATGATTTACTTCTGGCTCAGCGGGGAACGTTGAACATCAGTGAAATGGATAAAGCCTCTGTCACATATGAGAGTCTTGATTGATGTTTTAACCTTGAACGGTCTGTGTAAAATCAGCAGGTAATGCAGATATGTCATCACCGACTGAGGATGTGTACACAGTTTCTGACATCCATATTATCATATGAAATTAATACTGCATCTCTTTTTGCAAAAAGACTGATGGACAGACAGACAATGAGCCAGATGGACAGACATATGGTCAGAGATCAACAGAGCATCGATAACATACAAAGCTCTACGCCGTCAAATAAAGATGTAATCAGCCAAACTAGCAACCCTATCAATTTATACGTCCATTATTTGACATCTATATCTGCTAATAATAGCCAGGGACAGGTTGTACATGTGTCAAATTAAAGAGGAGCCCAGAGCTCTCTACTTGAGCATATATTTACAGAAAATAAATAATAAAGTAGAAATGAAAAGGTATTAAACTGTGCTGTGTAATAAAAAGAGACACATTGCTCAACCTAGACTTCATTGTCATCTCCCTGGATTAAATTCACCATATCATCTTTAGATCACTGACTCGTCCACTTGCTTGCAATTCTGGGGAAAATCCAATGAGTAACTTCTAGGATTAATAAATATTTGCTTTGCTAAACTGTGAATCTAAACATGTTAACTCTCCCCTGAGCGTGAGAATGTGAGAGGCACCAGAGGAGAAGAGGCTGTGCTCTCTGTAGCTGATGTGTTGACGAACACCCGGCTGCACGTGTCGGAGCTCGCCTGCTCCTGGTGGAGACTGAGCCGGCTTTCATACGCACTCTCAGCGAGGCTCTGCCAGTCACCAGCCCCACAGTGTGTGTGCATCACAGCTCACAGCAGCTTGACTCTGACACATCTCAGCAATGGATAAAGTGAATAAAGTGTATGAATTTGTGGGGGGCATTTAAGAAGTATTCAGATGTGCAAAACAGTGATCAGTGTAAGGATGGCTGCATGTGAGTTGATACAGCCACAGTGAAAATGTATGTAGGCTCCAGTACCTGATACATATACTGACAAATAGACAGAAAATAGCTCACTGACCCCTTGGATATCTACTGTAGAAGCACAGTGACCACCACATGTCAGGTCACTGATGTTATAGTTACAGAAATGTTCTTAAAGCTTACCTGGAGACAGGTCTCCATCACTCTGCTCTCCGGAGTCTGAATCCATCTTCCCCTGCAGGACACAGCTCTCTGAATCCACTTTCTTCTTGTTCCCCTTCCTCTCAAGGGAGTCTTCTGATCGTTTCACCCAGAGAACAACTACAAATGCAATTCTTTGGTTTCTTCTTCTTCTTCTCCTGGTGAGCCTAACTTCCCCTCCCAGCCGGGATCTGTGCAGCTGTGAGAGGAATGCTACTGGGCTGATCTGCTAAGCTCTTTTTTTTGTTGCTCTCCCCTTGTGCTCTCCTCTCTTCTCCTGACTACCTCAGTTTCTCTCTTTCCTTCCCTCTCTCATCGACTTTCTTGTGCCTGATACTCCCTCCCCTCTCTCACTCTTGGTCCGCCCCCCTCTCGGTTTCTCCCTCCCTTGTCCCTGCCACTTGGTCCCTCCTCCTCTCATTCGGTTGTGTCACACTCAGCCTCTTCACGCTTTCTCCTCTCAAAGTCTTTCTCTACCTCTTTCTGTATGCTGTGAGTGCCGTCTCTTCTTCTCTCTCTCTCTCTCTCTCCCTCTCTCCCTCACTCTCTCTGTCTCTGAGTGCTGCCTGTGTTTTTGCAGAGCAGTGGGAGAGACTCATTCATGGCAACTTGAAATTCATCTCCAGCAGTAAAAATCCCATGACCCCTTGTTACTGGCCGTTATAAAATCAGTCCCTTACTATCGGGAGAGGTCACATGAAGTCAGACCAGGTTACTGTTTGACTTTCTTCAGTATTCATTGAATGGATCTGATCTGTTTTCTGACCACATCTTAATGTTATCGAAAGTAGTTATTGACTAGTTGTTGTCTTATGATCATACACTTTTAGATCAACTTCATTAATTGATGGGCTAAATATATTTAGATTGCATTTATTCCTTGTATTTCTGAATGAATGTGTTTGTTTGTATTTGTTGCAGAGATGTTGATTGTTTGTGATGGATGTTCAAGATGTAAAAGAATGCTTCAGCATTCATATTTGGTCGACAAACAGCAGCCTTTGATTTTCAGATCACTTAGTTTATGAATGCCAGCGCTGTGTGTCCTTCAGTGCCCCAATAAAGATAGTTATCAGAGCACTTGCTGCTTTAAATGCCATTGCCAACAAATATGTTACTTGTTGAGTTTTATGGAACTGTCTTCAGGCATGAAGAAAGAATGGAAGACAATGATCAGAGCCTAGAAACTAAAAACCTTACGTAAAACTTACCATAATACATACACATTATTATCTGACTCGAAGCTCTAAACAGCACGTTATGTCTTTCAGCATGTTGTTTTAGTTTTACAGCCTGTAACATTACGGACTGATTCACTCTCACCACTCTCATCAGTTTGTTTTCTGACAGCAGGCCACTGTTTTGAAAGAAAAAGCTCTGTTAAATCCGATGTATACAAACTGCGTATATAAACTGCATGTACCAACTAACGCAGTTAGCGACAAGCTGGTACCATAGTGCAGCATTTAGCAGCTAAAGAGTACCTGGTGGAGACCAAAACAGAAAAAACATTTTAGAAAAAATTCGACTTAGATTTATAGGATGTCCAGAAACTGAACTCCTAATAAAGAAAAACAAACATAAAAAACAGCACAGGCAGTGTCTCCAGGTTCATTTGTTTTTCAGCAGTCAATGCCAGGTTTTGGCATCAGAAACAGATAATCTTTGGACTCACAATTGTACACGTTCAATAACCACGCATAAAGAGAGAGTTTATTGTAAAAGAAGACAGTTTCGCCACCCACAAAAACTTAATACAAATTGTGGCATTCTGGGAAATACCATTTGGAAGCTGAAATAAATATATAAAATGTTTGTTTTAACCACCTCACGTTACCTTTAGTGTGGCGGCAGGTGGGCGTGCGGTTGGTGGTCCAACAACAGTTGCAGGCGACACCATCTCCCAGGTGTGGAGCCGAGTGTTGCTCAGCGTGAACACTGGGCACCAGATGGCATAAGCTGGCCTGCCCAATGCCCAAGGCTCACTCTTCTTTGACACTGTGCGCATGTGTCATCTGTCTGCAGTGTTGCAGAGACATGTCGGAAATCACAACAAGCTGAGCTTCATGACCTAGCCATAAAGCTGTACATTTCAAGCAACAGAGTGGCATTCAAATGAATCTACAGCATATTGGTTTGCTTGAAAAGTCCTTTTTTTAATCAGAAATGACCTGGTATGAAATAAAACATAGAATGTTATTCTTGGGGGCAGTTCAATACCTCTGGCCTTTGCAAATGAGTGCTTGAGTTTTGGCTGACGCGTAGTGATTTACTTTCTGACATGATCACCATCATCAGCATCTCCACAAAAGTGCCCTTCGTGATGTAAGGCCATTTACTGTAGTTTGTAAGTTATTTTACTTGTATAACTGCAAGCCACTGTGAACTCTACTTTCTCACTGCGTGATAGGATAAACCAACCACACGTCACTAATAGGAGACAATGACTGCGGAAGAAGTCATATCCAGTAGCACAACTAAACATATTCTGTTACAAGCTGAAGTCCTGCACTCAAAATCTTACTTAAAGAACATAAATATAATAAGCAAAAGTAAGTACATTTGTGTGTTACAAAATTATCTGTTTGAATACATTTTTATACTATATACACTACTGAATGGTTTATTCCATCATCCATTATCTATCTATATATACATCTGCACAGGTCATCCGTCTGTCACAGGGCTGACACATACAGTATACAGACGTCCATTCAAACATACAATCACACCTGCAGGCGATTCTCACCAGATTATCAGCACCATTTTTTACGTAACAATAACTTATATCATTGTTAAAATGTGGTGGAGTAAATGTATAATATTTACCATAGCGGAGTAAGCAAATGTGTTAGAATTGTGTGCTGTACTATAAGGGTTGACCCAATTAAAACTAACTAAATATATTTGTAGAGCCAGGGAGAGTTTGCAATGTAATGCTATGAATTGGAATTTTAATGATATTAACAGAACATTTTTCACAACTGCATTTCTACTTTTGGTGCCAATAATACCGTGTAGGCTGAGCACATAATGAATAACAAAAAATCCAAAGGAGACACATACTGCAGCTGACAGATAAATGGATGGACAGAGATAGAAGAGAAAGAACAGCATTGATGTAAACTTTAAGCTTGGCAGCTGTACCAAACTTTGCAGCCCCAAACCGAAACCTCCAGGCTACCATATGTTGACAGCGGTCAGAGAAGAAGGACTAAAAGAAGAAGAAGAGCTTCCTGTAATGACGAGTGTCACCACTCTCTGATGTTCAATGAGAAACAAATGAGCTGACTTTGCAAAGCAGCCCGCATGAAAAGGCCATGAAGTGAGAGCCTCCCAGTCTGGATTATTCAGACGCACCAGCATATGAGAGACATTCTGTTTCTATTATAATGATTTGATTGTTTGATAATCACCAGCGCTGAAATATGCAGTTAATCACAGGTTCTGAGAAACATTGAAATAAGGAAATGTCTGAAAGCATCTTGAAAATAACAGTCTTACTTCCAACTGTAGGAGGTATAATTCGCATTTGCACAATGTACTGACAATGTCAAGAAATGAGTACGTTTCCCTTTCTGGTAGATGTTTCCATGGCAACAAAGGCTCTCTTTTAATGAAGTTGTAATCCACCATCGGACAGAAACAGAGAGACAATATGGCCAGTGGCATTTGAGAATTTTAGCACAACATATTGTGTGTGTGTGTGTGTGTGTGTGTGTGTGTGTGTGTGTGTGTGTGTGTGTGTGTGTGTGTGTGTGTGTGTGTGTGTGTGTGTGTGTGTGTGTGTGTGTGTGTGTGTGTGTGTGTGTGTGTGTGTGTGTGTTGGTGTGGGTGTGGGTGTGTATACAGAATTTAATCAATCAGTTTGTCAATCAAAGCACGAAGCAGGAGAGTCCGTACTTTTCTGAGAGTCTGAGTTATTTTAAAATCTGTCTGGCTTTCTGCCTCCTAGAAATCTGTCATGGAGCAAGAGAAATAAATGGAACAAGGAGGAAAATATACATCATATAACTAAGGAAACCGCAAATGAAGAACCATGGACTTCTTTAAGAGGAAGAACAGACTGAATACTTTAAAGAAGTGCATCAGATTCTGCAAGGTCAGCTGTTATGGTACAGTCAAGCCCTACAGTAATGCCCCTAAAATACAGATCTGTGTTGTTCTTTCTTTGAGGTGCTTACCTTAAAAAAGTAAAGTGTGCATACAGACACACAGGCCATCTTTCTGCCAAAAGCAGGCAAAGTTACCACAGATCTATCTGGCAGATGCCTGACATCCCGCAGTTTTAGCCCCAGGAATCACATTAGCTCAGTCTACTGGAGCTCTCCACAATTTCTTCAGTAACAGTTGAAAATGACAAACTGCTTTAAGCTATAAAACATTTTCTGTTTAGACATTTATGTTTGTATGTGTAATAGCTCAATAATTAATGGATATTTTTACAGACATTGCTCCCCTGAAGATGAATTCAAACTTTCGTGGACTACTCCTCTAGCACCATCATCAGGTAAAGGTTTGGATTTGCAGAGTAGGCTACTTTTATGACCAATTTCCTGCAAAACATTCTCACGACCAGCCTCAACTTTGTGTAATGATACAAATGTTAGCATGCTAGCACAGCACGCACATAATTAGATAGTGATTATGATAAACATAATACCTGCATGTTAGCATTGTCAATGCTAAAATTAGCATTTAGCTAATAAACTTAACACCAAAAGTAAGGCAATTTGTGTTTGGTAGATGATTTCTATGTTCTAACTATGCTTTTTGGCAATATCTTATAATAAGGAGCCAGGAGCCTGCCATGACATTTTTCCCATAGGTTTTTCTCTTTCGATTCTGAGAGACACCTTTCTTTTTTCAGAGGTTTTGATAGGCTAAAACATCGATTGTTTTAGCCGCAATGCATGTCGGGATATGGTGTTTATCCGATATTAAATCGGAAAAACATTTAAAAAAATAAAATAATACTTTATTCCGAGTGTTCTTGCTTTTCTCTTTGGAAGTCATCACATAACGGCATTGTAATACACGGTTCGGCTGCATTAAATATTACATATCTGCCGTAGATATTTATTTATAGAGTCCTGATCAGAAGACCTTTTGACAAACTGTAAGTAATGCCGTCAAAACTGAATACGTGATGTGGATCATAAATATATTAGCAATTAAACAACATCTTCCATTTCTTTTCACACAATACGTCTCCTTACAGTATCAACACTAATTCGGCTGACTTTTATATTTGATCCAATTGGTAGCTATATTTACACCATAACGGTGCACAGCTGATAGAAAGGGATTTTTTTGTAGTTTTTAAAAATATTATTTACTACCTTTCCAACTCCTCATGCAGTTGACTGTTACAGGTCTATACAGGTTCATGGTACAATGCATAAACTTCAAATCGAGAGACTGAAACTGTATTTTCCTTTACCGTTCTGTTTTAATTTCACAATAAAGTTAATAGTCATATTATGTTTGATATTATTATGTTTTATTAACTACACTACTGGTTTTTTAACCTGTGCCGCCCTAGTGGTTAAAGCACGTTATTGAATTTTGTTGTTTAATAAGTTTAATTTGATGAACATATTTAAATATTAAGAGTAGCCTACATACAACATTGAAAATATCAAGAAGATACTGTAGTGATCTCTACAATAAAACAGTTTAGTGCAGGACGTCCAAAGATTAACAGGAGGATGTGCAAAAGAGACAAACTAATAAGGCTTTATTTAAACATTAAAGATTACTTTAAGTTAAGGTCTTCTTTTGAATAAGAAAAAAACATTGGGGGTATCCACAGATAAATATGAAGTCTGACAAAGTACTTAACGTCCAATATATTGCATAGTTTATCTTGGCACTTGACAATCACCTTCCCTGAATTTGACTCAGGTGTAACTAAAGTCTGATTTAAGGGTTGTTTATATTTCACATCATTAATCAGAATCTGCAAAGTAACTAAAATACATGTAGTGGAGTAAAAATACCAGGTTAACCTCTGAATTGTAGTGGAGTAGAACAAAGTAGTATGCTGCTGTAACAAAAACATTTCCCAACTTGGGATCAATAAAGTATATTTTATCTTATCTTAAGATTATCGATGGCTACTGCCATATTTGCAAAATTTGCCTCTGAACCTTGACAAGTGCATGTTTCAGGCTTATCAATGAACAACAGGAGGGGTCACAGCAGGGCCGTTCCTAGCTTTTTGGGGGCCCTATGCAAGATGCTGTTTGGGGGCCCTAGTTTTGACAGTTTTTTAACTACAATGGGGGGGGGATTCCGAAGCCTGTAATCAAAAAGCTCCTCAAAAACGCTATCGAAGCAGTTCCTGCCGTTGCTACGTTAGTTCAAACGGTAACAACGGATTATTTTTCTTAGCGGATGCATGTCAATTTAAATCAATACATACAACTATTTTTTAAATCAATAAAATCACTTTCTAAATCCATAAAAGCATTTCAATTAATATTGGGAGTCATAACGTTGCTTTGTTGAGAATGTGGCCATGTAATAAGCGGGATAATGTGCAGCGACTTGGTCATGCCGATCTAGATCCCTCCGCTTCGCGTCGGGCTCCTGATCAGTCTGTCGGTGTTCTTTTTCCCATAATGACCGCGTCGCTGCACATTATCCCTTACTTAGTATCCTATCCATGTGAACATGTTTTAGATGGGGGTGGACCTAACCTCCTCTAGGAGGGTCTGGGGGCATGCTCCCCCGAGAAGATTCTTTTTAAAATATTGAAGTTAAATGCATCAATCTGGTGCACTTTGAGAGCAAAATGAAGAGATCGATGGATAGTCTACATCTCTCAGCATCCACATGAAACAGAACTGTAAACAGATTTACTTTTTCTTTATGGATATTTTACTAATCACTCCCCTTTTAAAATGTATTCTTGTGTTACTGTCCTATAGTATTTCATACCAGTTTTTCATTTATTCTCTTATTCTTTAATAACTATAATGATCATATAAAGGTATTCGTCGCAAATACTTGTTTACATAAATGGTGACCAAACAGTTTGAGACCCACTGAGATAACCTACACTAAAGTTAAATATCTAAACACTGAGAGAGTCCTTACCTCACTGAGCTGACGTTATAAGAGCCTCTCAGTCTGACAGGAGAGGACTCTCCTCCACCTTGGTGTAGAAACAGCCCTTTATATCCGTTAGCATAGCTAGCTAACCAGATGCTAACAACAACATTTCACGTTACCACTCGCGCACTCACAAAATGCGCTCGTGCCACACACACACAGAGCCGAGCTTGAATGAAACACAGAGACCCAGAAGTAGGCTACTTGTACTGTATTGTATATCATATTATTTTCGATGGCTTTACTGTATAATCAGTGTAACAGATGAACAGATTGCCACCGGCTTTCATCTAAACACACAGCCACGTAATGATAACAAAACAAAGGTCGGGGTCATTGGTCAAGCAACACACCAATCAGAGAGCAGCAGTGAGCACACCTCAGGCTGTGTTTTATATTTGTATTATTTATTTCTAATGTATTTCACACAACAAAACTTTAGTGGAAACGTTTTCACTTATATGATTTTTTTTTTTTAAAACGGCAAAGTGGCAAGGCTTGCCCACCCTGCATTGGGGGGGCACAGTGACTCATTTTGGGGGGCATGGCCCGCGAATGACCCCCCATGACGCCGACCCTGACGCAGGGACATACTGTCTCAGGCGGGGGGGACGATCTTTCACCCACACCCAGAGTGCTTGGCACTATGGGCCTGGCCCGTGAGTGGTACAATCTGAATACAGTGGGGCTCCCTCAGAAGGTGATAAACACTATTCAGAGGGCAAGAGCTTCCTCCACCAGGTCACTCTATGACTGTAAGTGGAGGGTGTTTGAGGAGTGGTGCCTTCAAAAAGGACACATCTCTTTTCAATGTCCTGTCGGGGTGATTTTATCCTTTCTACAGGACTTAATTGATAAACACAGAGCTTTCTCTACGATCAAAGTGTACCTGGCTGCTATTGCTGCATGCCATGTGGGCTTTGAGGGAAAGACGGCAAGCCAACATCCTTTGGTCTGCCGTTTTATGAAAGGGGCTCGCAGGCTCCTCCCTGTTTCCAGGTCACTGGTGCCCTTATGGGACTTGGCAGTGGTTTTAGATGGGCTCACTCGACCTCCATTTGAACCCCTGGAAGAAGCTGGCATGAAACACCTGTCACTGAAGACAGTGCTGTTACTGGCCCTGGCATCCGCCAAGCGAGTCAGTGACATTCATGCGCTCTCTGTACATCCTTCATGCACTCAGTTTGCCCCGGGGCAAACGAGAGTGTTGCTGAAGCCCAACCCTGCCTTTATACCTAAGGTGGTTGGCTCATGTACCCCCATTGACATTGTGGCATTTCCTCCGCCGCTGTGTTCCTCTGAGGAACAGCGGCCGAATTTGCTGTGTCCAGTTCGTGCTTTACGCATCTATATGGACAGGTCAAAAGAGTTTCGTTGTAATGACCACTCTTTATATCCTGGGCTAACCCTCAGAAGGGCAAGCCCGTTACCAGGCAACGGCTCTCCCACTGGATTGTGGAAGCGATTGCTCTGGCTTATACGAGTCAGGTTTTGCAGGCACCAACGGGCCTGCGTGCTCATTCTACTCGTGGACTGGCTACATCCTGGGCTTTGTTCAAGGGTGTTTCCATCCAAGACATTTGTGCAGCAGCGAGCTGGTCCTCGCCGCTCACTTTTGTCCGCTTTTACAGGCTAGATGTCTCTGCTCCAAGTGTGGCCCGCACAGTGCTGGGCCCCGTGTTGAGACAGGGTTCTACCTGTTAAGTTCTGGTTGTTTTGGTGATTTTCGAGATAAGCATGTCTAGCAATACGGGAGTTTCAATATCCCATAGTGAGACATCGAACGGAGTGTTATGAATGAGAACTATAGGTTACTTACGTAACCCCAGTACTCAGAGTAACATGAAGTGAGATGTCTCACCAGACGGCCCTTCTTGCTAAGGCGAAGCGAGAAGAGGTGCTTATTTTGAATGACGCTGCGTCGTAGCGCAAGCTACTTAAAGGGTGGGTGTATTCCCTGACGTTGACATCAAGATCACCAGCCAATCAGGATTGGCGTAATGAGATTGATGCTTCTGTTTGCATACGCGTTGAGGCGCATCCCATATTGAGACATCTCACGTCATGTTACTCTGAGTACTGGGGTTACGTAAGTAACCTATAGTTTTCACCCACGCTAACTTTACATGGAAGCTGCATACACATTATCCTTACAAGACCTCAGATCATCTTCGTAAATATCTATCAAACTATAGATCCTACACATCCACTGGACGTGGATTCTAAAAGTACAATATACACTTCTCGCTAGAAAGTGGCTATGGGTCGTAATCTAAGCTGCTTAATTGCTGATATATTTATGATCCAAGTCACGTTTTCAGTTGGCGGCATTTCTTCCTGTTTGTCCAGAAGCTTTCTCATCAGGGCTCTACAAATAAAGAACTACGGCAGATCCCAGTCTGGATTATTCAGACGCACCAGCATATGAGAGACATTCTGTTTCCATTATAATGATTTGATTGTTTGATAATCACCAGCGCTGAAATATGCAGTTAATCACAGGTTCTGAGAAACATTGAAATAAGGAAATGTCTGAAAGCATCTTGAAAATAACAGTCTTACTTCCAACTGTAGGAGGTATAATTCGCATTTGCACAATGTACTGACAATGTCAAGAAATGAGTACGTTTCCAGAAATGAGTACGTTTCCCTTTCTGGTAGATGTTTCCATGGCAACAAAGGCTCTCTTTTAATGAAGTTGTAATCCACCATCGGACAGAAACAGAGAGACAATATGGCCAGTGGCATTTGAGAATTTTAGCACAACATATTGTGTGTGTGTGTGTGTGTGTGTGTGTGTGTGTGTGTGTGTGTGTGTGTGTGTGTGTGTGTGTGTGTGTGTGTGTGTGTGTGTGTGTGTGTGTGTGTGTGTGTGTGTGTGTGTGTGTGTGTGTGTGTGTGTTGGTGTGGGTGTGGGTGTGTATACAGAATTTAATCAATCAGTTTGTCAATCAAAGCACGAAGCAGGAGAGTCCGTACTTTTCTGAGAGTCTGAGTTATTTTAAAATCTGTCTGGCTTTCTGCCTCCTAGAAATCTGTCATGGAGCAAGAGAAATAAATGGAACAAGGAGGAAAATATACATCATATAACTAAGGAAACCGCAAATGAAGAACCATGGACTTCTTTAAGAGGAAGAACAGACTGAATACTTTAAAGAA
The DNA here is from genome assembly GCF_902827115.2 of Pseudochaenichthys georgianus. Classification (NCBI taxonomy): domain Eukaryota; kingdom Metazoa; phylum Chordata; class Actinopteri; order Perciformes; family Channichthyidae; genus Pseudochaenichthys; species Pseudochaenichthys georgianus. The sequence goes on along the minus strand of NC_047505.1, from coordinate 26,300,062 downwards.
GTGCATCAGATTCTGCAAGGTCAGCTGTTATGGTACAGTCAAGCCCTACAGTAATGCCCCTAAAATACAGATCTGTGTTGTTCTTTCTTTGAGGTGCTTACCTTAAAAAAGTAAAGTGTGCATACAGACACACAGGCCATCTTTCTGCCAAAAGCAGGCAAAGTTACCACAGATCTATCTGGCAGATGCCTGACATCCCGCAGTTTTAGCCCCAGGAATCACATTAGCTCAGTTTACTGGAGCTCTCCACAATTTCTTCAGTAACAGTTGAAAATGACAAACTGCTTTAAGCTATAAAACATTTTCTGTTTAGACATTTATGTTTGTATGTGTAATAGCTCAATAATTAATGGATATTTTTACAGACATTGCTCCCCTGAAGATGAATTCAAACTTTCGTGGACTACTCCTCTAGCACCATCATCAGGTAAAGGTTTGGATTTGCAGAGTAGGCTACTTTTATGACCAATTTCCTGCAAAACATTCTCACGACCAGCCTCAACTTTGTGTAATGCTACAAATGTTAGCATGCTAGCACAGCACGCACATAATTAGATAGTGATTATGATAAACTTAATACCTGCATGTTAGCATTGTCAATGCTTTTGCAAACGCATTTAGCTAATAAACTTAACACCAAAAGTAAGGCAATTTGTGTTTGGTAGATGATTTCTATGTTCTAACTATGCTTTTTGGCAATATCTTATAATAAGGAGCCAGGAGCCTGCCATGACTGCCCTTCACCTTCAGGCCCACTTGTACTGGAACCTCAACATGTGGAGGAACATTATTTTCAGCGATGAGTCCAGATTCTGCCTACGGCACTTGGATCATAGGGTCACAGTGTGGAGAAGACGCAGAGAACACTTTGCTGATTGCTGCACAGATAGAGTAGGAGTGGAGAGGATGGGATGGCCCCCTGCAGGCCTAACCTCAACCCCATTGAACTCCATTTTGGGATCAACTTGGCCCTGCTGTCCGTGCCAGAGTGACCAACACCACCACGTTGGCTGACTTGGGACAAATGCTGGTTGAAGAATGGGATGCCATCCCACAGCAGTGTGTGAGCAGGCTGGGGACCAGCATGAGGAGGAGAGGCTGTTGTGGCTGTGTTTGGTTCTTCCACACGCTACGGAGGCTGCTTGTTAAATGAATCAATTGTTAATAAATCAATTGTTGCCAATATGTATTTATTTATCAGACTTCAATAATCCAATCCACCAAACAGCACCAAACTAGAGTCAGCAGCAAAAAAAAGCTGTTTGGCATTGGCAGAGAATATTTGTCCCATTCTTCATGGACGCACCCCCCACATGCTCAGCTCTGCTGTTCATCCCACAAATGTTTGTTCCTCACACATGTGGTACCATTGGAAAGGCAGGAAAACAGGCTTTCCAACGGTATAAGATGTATTGCCAAAAAGCATTGTTACAACATGAAACACACACACACACACACACACACACACACACACACACACACACACACACACACACACACACACACACACACACACCAGTGATGCGC